>NC_137942.1:4525430-4772716 GCF_963969265.1 Rhamphochromis sp. 'chilingali' | reverse complement strand
AAAAACTCTAATAATTAATTATGATGTATATAAGTAGTATTTACATTAATGAATCCAATATTAAGGAGGATTATGGCTTTTACTCACCCGCTTCTTTCACCACTTTGCAAAACAGTGTTGTTCACATGTATAACACTATTTGTGGGAGTGTAAAGGGTCGCATATGAGCTCAGAAATCATGACCAGTGTTTGACATACCGGTTTCGTTCTCTTGATGTTAAATAGTGTTATTCTTCACCCCCCCCCCCTCCCCCACACAAAAAAACCCGCAGGACGTGGCAGGATGGGTTAGTTTCGATTATGCATGTACATCCGTCTCCCCCGTACTTTGAGGTGGTGTGTTCGAGTTCATTTGGAAGGGAAACGTGGATAAAAAAAAGAAAAAGAAAAAAAAATCTGATAAATACTTGGCTGAAAATTGGGGCATTTTCAGGAAAACACGGTGTACAATAAACACTGTATCATAAAATTCTTTACGATTTAAGGGGGAACATGTTTGTTGTGTTTTCATTAAGAAAAGTCCTTTCAGTCACCACTTTTTATTTTCCGATAACACTTGAAGGCAGCATCAGGAAACCAGTTGATCAAGACGAGCAAGTTGTTGTTGTTGCCTGAACGTCAAATGTCGCTACTAAACTTTTTCACCCTCCTTAACAAACAAAAGTCAGCTGACTGTCGATGATCCAAGGTGTTACACAAACAGGTGTGGCTCATAATGTGGAGAAATGAAAACGAAACTTAACATTTGTGACCGGGCAGTTTAATTACTGAGTGGGTATGTAGTTATTTCAGCAGGTCCACTCGAGGCGTGGTATTGGGAGCTTGTTAATTTCTACAACAGCTGGACTGCGGGCTTCAGATCCATCCTGTTCTTGTTTCCTTTGCGCAGATAAAGGTGAGACCTCCGCGAGGACCTGAACACAACACACAGAGAAGAAGAAGATGTCTGAGGCAAGGTAAGGCGGCTCATGGTGCACGGAAAACTTTTAGAGTGCATGTAGTAAAATACTTATATGTACTGATTAAGTGACAGACTAGAACAAAACACGGAAGAAACTATTTTAAAGACACACCCAGCGACTTTAAAGGAATCGTTGGAGGAACAGGACCACTTTACTTCTACGTATCTACTCTTTCACTTTAATCAGCTGCAGTTCCGGTTACATCCAAGTTTTCATGTTAGATTTAATTTTAAAAACTTGTGATGGGACTGCTGGTTTTTACACGAAAACGTGTCTCTTTGTTAGCGGTTAGACTTTTAGTCTTTTTTCATATTTTAATCTTTTAAACCTAAAAAATGTACAAATATGCAATGTCCCCTCCCAAAAAACACATCTTTGCTTTTTTCTTTCTTTTCATCACAATGACTCCTTACATAAACGTTTGGAGGGGCTATAGAAAAAATTTATACAGAGATGTATTAAAGGACAAAGTCTGTGGTTAAGTCATAAACACTGCAACTGTAACAGACATGATACATGAGCACTGTTGCATTAATATTAGCAATCTGCTAATGAGTGTGCTGCTAATTAATATCCCAGGTGTTTTTCTACCACTCTAAACATTGAGGCCTGAAGAAAATACCTCTAGGGCAAAATGACTTAGTCACATTAATGTTACCTGCTTATGCATGTCTGAAGTCGGGCTTTATAATAAGTAATAAAAGTCCCATCAGGACAGGAATTGGGTGACAAATATTCAAGTTTAAATAAATTTGAAACGGATGAAACAGAATATCCACAGTACACACCCAAAGAAGAAGAAGAGCTATATCTTCTGTTGGTGTACAGCAACAGCACCAGGACAAAACAGAGGAAATGTATAAAAAAGAGAAACCACAGAATTGCAGTACACCATTTTATTAAAACCTGTCCTAATAACTCCATTTACTGACCCATAGCCTTTTGTAATTTGGCGCCATCTAGTGGTTATATTATAAAAAAACAGCTACTAAAATACAAAATAGGGACTTTCAGGCCTTTGTTGGTACAAAACCAGTTTGTGTATCTGAGCTAATAAAAGTCCACAACTGGGAGACCCTTTGTTAATCAAACAATGACAAACCCTTGCTGAGGTTTAGTTGCATGTTATTTAAAAATCTCTGTAATAATAGTGCATCTTTAGAATAAAGACAAGAACTAGAACAATAGACACAATATAACAAACCCCAACTGTGTAATAGTATACCTACTAAAAATGGTTCAAAAAGTTTTCAAGTACTTAAATTACAAAACAAACATATAAATGTTTAAAGGGTACATTAATACCAAATCTACATTTTTACCATCAGTCTTAAGCAGGAGTAGGACTGTCCTTTGGTGCCAAAGAGTGCTGACACTTGTTGTCATCTTTTGCTTTCCCCTGGGCACTGTTATCACTTAAAAAACCCCCAAAAAAACAACCCCGTTATCGTTACTTCAAACTGACTATGAAGAAAGTCTATATGATTATTTTGGATCCTGCATCAAATCCACAGTGAGACATCTGTGTAGGCTCTCAGTCATCCAGGTCATGGTAGTGGAAGGATTTTTTTTTTTTTTTTTTTTTTTTGCCTGTCCCATTTGGTTCTTTAGCCGTCAGAATTGTTGTCTGAAGACCAACAAGGATACCCAATGGATTTACTTTGCCAAATGGTCATCACGGCCTTGCCGTATGGGTCCATTTGATTAACCTTTGTTTTTATTATTTATTTTATTTTATTTTCAGTTGTTACAGATGGGACAGACATGACTGAGGGATAGGAAAGGGAGAGGAAGGAAAAGAAAAACAGAAGGGAAGAGGGACAGTGCGAAAGGGCACTTAAAAAGAGAAAGACAATCCTGTGAGATGTTAGCCCAAGATTAAACAAAGATTCTTCCACAAATTGAATTTTTGGTACAAAATCTCTAATATTAGCTATTGTGGACAAAGTGCCTACCCACTTAGCACTACTAGCAAAACAAAATCTGAAGTATTTTTTGGTTTGTGTTGGACTCTGTGCTGTGCTGTACATTTTAAATAAAAGTGTTTAAACTATTAAAGTTGTTATGTAGTGCATTTTATACTGAGCTCTGCGACCGAGCTGTCATGTACAAGTTTTGTTTGAATTCCCCTAGAAACCTCACAAACAGATGATGCTTTGTGTTACAGAAAGGAGCTACAGGAGGCCTTGTGCCGCTACACCACAGACACCCTCACCTACATCCACACAGTGAGAGCATTCTGTGAGATGTTCTCTAAATGGATGCTCGGGAGAGACACCGAGGTAGAAATGATGAGGGATATCAAAGATAGACTTGAAGCAAAAGGTAAAGCCTTTGTGGAGTATATGAAGAGCAAGGTGACTGTGAATGTAGACAGCAAGCGTGTAGAGCTGGAGAATGAGCTGACTGAAGTGTTGAATGACACTGCAAGTGGCCTGGAGAGTCTCAGCAGCTTCCTGGATGCAGTGGAGAAGCTGGCAGTGACCTCGCTGCATGTGTTCACGGAGAACCAGGTGTTACAACTTCCAGAAGGGATCAGTCCTGAGTATGTTCAGGCTGTCATCTTGGCTGCACGAGTGATCTGTCCTCTGCTGCTGGAGTTTAAAAGAGACGACAACGTCTTCTTCCTTCCCAAACTCCAGAATGTGGAAGTGCTGGCATATCAGCTGGACAGATACATACAGACCTCCAAGACAATCTGTGAGAAGTTGGGCAAAAGGTAAACAAATAAATGATATACAAAATATTAAGGAATTTTGCACATTAAGTATCATCTATTGTATAAAATAAGTTGACCTGCGTTCTTCACAGCTGCTTCAGTGACTTTGGTCTGAAGATGGCTGTAGAAACTGTGGTTGATCTTGATGTGGATTTGTCTGAGGATGACGTACAGAGAATGCTTGATCACGTAAATCAGCTCGATGAGATCAGGTAAGTTTTTCTGTTCCCAAATATGTGTCAGTGCAGAACTTGTTTTTTCTTTTTTTTTCTTCATCTCAGGGCTCAGATACTGCTGGTGTCCTACAGGCCTGCATAAGATGTCCTTTGATGTTGGTGCTGTGACGTAGACATTGCCGCTGCAGTGAGACCGGTTTCACTCCTAGTGCATCAGGGGTCTTGAACTCCAGGCCTCGATGGCCAGTGTCCTGCAGGTTTTAGATCTCACCCTGGGCCAACACACCTGAAACAAATGATGAGTTCATTACCAGGCCTCCAGAGAACTTCAAGACAAGTTGAGGAGATAATTTTGCCATTTAAATCAGCTGTGTTGGATCAAGGACACATCTAAAACCTGCAGGACACGGCCCCTCGAGGCCTGGAGTTCGAGACCCCTGATAAACATGCTTGCCTGGACACTACACTATACAAAAAACGATGTAGCTTCTGGATCTGAAAAGTGAAGCCAGTGTAGATGTTTCTTAACCTCCTAGGACCTGGCGTCCACATATGTGGACATAACAATTTGGGTTGTCTAGACCAAAATACAAAATTTTGCTCTACAAGGTCCTGATATCCACTTACGAGGACATTATACTGCCACTGCTCTATCAAAATTTAAAACGAATGTCCTCATATGTGGATCTCATTTCTCTCAGAAACAAAAATCAGGTAAAAAAAAAAAAAAAATCAAGTAATTCTTTGTTTTTACATTCACCAGGTCCCAATCAGCCCAAATAGCAAAGAGAAATTAAAAATGCATGACTTGAAAGAGTTTGGGTCGTAGGAGGTTAAACCTCTAGTCTTGTTCATGGGCTGCAGGGAGGACTTATATCCCTGCAACCAAAAAAATGTTTTGCAGGACACGTGACATGTTTTTGTTGGTCATGTAACCTTAAAAACTAAACCTAAATATTGTTAATATTGCAATAACATGGTGACATTTTAAAATGTGTCACCCCACTAATTCTTTTTAAATTTCTTCTCTCAGGATGAACGAGCAGTTCCGAATGGTGTTCTTGTTCCAGGAGGAACCGTGCCATGGGTTCATTAGTGAGTTCGACAAGCGACAGCCCACCATGCTGCAGTTTCTAAAGGAGCTGGAGGAGACAGCTGTTCAGTTAGACAAAATGAATAAGGGGGCAAAGATTTCCAGTGTGGCAGGCAGCTCCGTGGGGGCAGTTGGAGGTGTGCTGTCCATTGTTGGTTTGGCATTAATTCCTTTCACAGCAGGAGTTTCTCTAGCTTTGACAATGACTGGAGTCGGGCTGGGAATCACCAGTGGAGTCAACAGTGTTGTGACCACTGCAACAGAGGTTGGAGTAAATGCTACACAACGAAAGAAAGCCTCTGAAGTCTTCAAGAACTTTATGGAGGATGTACAGAGTCTCCAGAGTTGTCTGGAGGAGGTTACCAGTCAAACCATCGCCAAACTGGACGCACTTGACATAAATATGGTTGTGGGAGTTGGCAAGATTGCCAAAAACGCTGGTGCTATTGGAAAGGGTATTGATGCACTTGTTGATAGCGCTTCTGCTGTTAAGATGTTACAAACTGAAGAGCTGCTCACGAGTGCTGGGAAAGTTGTGGCTCAAGAAGGACAAGCGTTACGTAATGCACCCAGGGTTGCTTCAGATATCCCAGATATTGGTCAGGCAGCAGCCAAAGGGACCCTTGCACTCTCCAAGTCAGCAAGAGCAGGTCTCATTGCACTTAATGCTCTCTTCCTCGGCATGGATATTTTCTTCATCTGTAAAGACAGCATCAGTCTGGCTAAAGGCAGCGAGACTGAAGTCTCACAATTTATCAGAGCCAGAGCTGCACTTTGGCATTCAGAGATCGACTCATGGCAGAAGATGCATGACTCTCTGAATGAAGGTTTGCCAACATCAGAAAAAAAGAAGGCTGTTCTGGAGACTCCAATTTATCTGGAGATGGAGGTGAAGAAACAGAGTGAAGCAGAAAGGGTAGAACCATCTGCTGAATGATTAAAAAAACTGCAATGAAACAGTTGTAAATTTCTGAGCACTGAAGTGCTCGACTCATGCTAACTGAAACTATGATCAGATCATAGAGCCGTTTAATGTGGAAAATGTTTGAAAGCAATCGTCAGACTGTAGGTCTTTTCAGTAACAGTACGCAGCGAGGCATCCTCATGCTGTAATTACATTAATTGCCAATAAGCCAACTGAAAAAAAATGTATATTCTAGAGTTGTGATTACTGCAATATCAAGTATCAGAGAAAATATCTGTCAATGCCAAATTTGAATAATATATGTGATTTGTACATAATTCTGCTGAACATTTTATTTGCACAGTGAAATATAAAACCGTATTAATAACATTATTTAATCAAGTATGCAATAAAATAAAAAAAATAATTACTTCCAGATATAAACTTTTTTGTAATAGTTCTGTTATTACACAGTAATTACACGAAGTTCTGGTGCATAGATTTTAGAACAGATGAAATATTCTTGTACCAGTCTGACCAGTCTGCTGTGTGTGTACTGCACTGGTAATTTAACAGCAGCACTAATCACATGTAATGATCATAATGTAAATGTAATCTGTTTCTTTTTGTATAAATACTTGTATCCTTAAATTGTCCCTCTGTTGATATATAAAGTTTTAACTGATCCAATGAAATGTGTTAATATCCAGAATTGTTTTAGTGAATATAATTAAAAAGCTATGCCTGTGGTCGATGATAGGCAGCAGATACTAGATGAAAACTCTAAAACAAAAAACAAAACAAAAAATAGATGTTGTAGTTTTTCTTGTTTAAGAATCAATATTTTACATAAAAATAGAATTTAAATTGTTGTCAGAACATTTAGTTGGACTCTCTGGTAATGTGATAAACATGGATACCTTTTCCAGTGGCCTCTTACACATTTGCAAGCTTCACTTATAAAACATGTCACAGTTGTAATTACAGTTTCAAAAGCAAATATATGATGATGATGATGAAATCTTCCAGATGAAGCAAAACAAAATTCCCACAACTGTGATGCTCTTAATTTTATTGCTACAGTATTTAACAAGGTCATTGTTGGTATATGTGCATATTGTCCTTAAAGTAAAACAAACAGACAAATAAACGTACAAGTAAAACCCACTTTTAGTCAGTAATTTGATGTGACAGTTGAAAATGTAAATTCCAACAACCAAAAACTCAGCAGTCATTGTTCTTGCTGAACGTGGTGCTGAGATAAAAGTACAAGGAAAAACAGAGTGAACAGAAAGTGAGTCAAAGAAAAAGAAATACAGAGGTTATCAGAAGCAGATGTGGTTGTGGTGGGTGAAGAAACTGCTGCAAGATGCTGAAGCAACAATTTCAAGTAATGCAAGTATTGCAATATGTAACAACAACAAATGTTTCTCAGTTGAAAGCAAAGATTTCTTTTAAGATTTGAAATAAATTCATAAACTAATATATTTGCATGTATGCACGGTGCTGGTTGGATCCCAGCTGCTGTATCATCAGTAATGCAATAAGTTGCACTGTTCCTCCTCTTATGTTAGGTGTTTTACAGGATAATCAATGTTTCACGTAATTCAGTCAGTCATATGATAAAGGAACAGGAGCGCAAAATGCAAACAGGGATTAGATGGTTTACAGTTGGCTGACATCATAGAAGTAGACACCTTTTTAAATCTGTTCTCACACCTAAAGCAACCTGTTACACTTTTGTTTGGTTTGCAAGCTTCAAATTAAAATCTTCCCACAGCTGTGATTACAGCCCGAGAGGCAGAGATCTGATATAGGCACATCCTGCTGAAGATAAAGTAAATTCCAACAATGGTGAAAGTAAATTTTTTTATCACATCGTGTTTAACATGACTATTACTGATATAACCTCACAGGTACACCTTGTTGTTACTACGTTGGACCCCTCTTGCCTTCAAAACTGCCTTAATTTTTGTAAAAAAGTAAAGAGGTTTTGTAAGCCACACATTGCTTTAATCAAGTATATGTACATTTAAACATGGTTTTAGCTGTCAAAGAGCAATACAAAGAACTGAATAACAATAAAAATTCACAGATTTTATTACTTAAAATATATATATGAAAAAATGAAAAAACATTGTTTTATTATGTTATATATTTATATCTCACCAGTGGAATCAACAGTGCTGTGACCACTGCAGCAGAGATTGGAGTTAAACGCACACAGAAAAGCAAAGTCAATGATGTCCTCCCGAAGTTCATGGAAGATGTGCAAAGTATTCAGGATTGTCTGGGAGAGGTAATCAATCAACCAACTGCTGACAAAGAAGTGGGTTTTTATAAAGATATGTGCATTGGCTTTAAACAAGTTGGGTCAGTTGGACTGAGCATTCGATCACTGGTTAGAGATGCTTCAGATGTTAAATTGATAAAATCTAAAAACCTGATTACAGGTTGTGGTAAGATGGTGGCCCAGGAAAGTAAAGCCCCCAAGATGGCCTCAGAAATCCCAGAAGTGGATCAGGCAGCATTCAAAGGGTCACTTGCTCTCTCAAAGACAGCCAGAGCAGCTCTCATTGCACTCAATGCTTTCTTTCTTGGATTAGATATCTTTTTCATCTGTAAAGACAGCATCAGTCTGGCTAAAGGCAGCAAAACTAAGATCTCACAATTCATCAGAGCAAAAGCTGCACTTTGGAGCTCAGAAATAGACTCATGGCAAAAGATCTGTAACTCTCTGAATGAAGGTCTGAAGACAGAAGACAAAAAGAAAGCTTTCCTAGAGATTCCATTTTATACAGCGATGAAGAGACAAGTACAGAAAAAAAACAGTCTGTGTCTTTTGAGAACAAACAAAGGGACAGAGAACTGAAATTCCAAAAAATTTTTTATTTAATTATGGTGGTTCTAGGAGGCTTATTAGGGTTTGCTGCATGGGTCTGTGATGCATTTAGCAATTAGACATGAGAGTACTTAAGGTGAGGCCAAAGAGTATAAAAGTGTGCCACTTTGTCTTTGGTCTTAGTGGCTAGTGTGTGGACCTATGTGGAAATTCTGACTGATTTCTTGAGCTATACTCTCTTTCTTGGTCAGGACCAAAGTTTTGCTAACATCTTTCTTGTTGCTCTCAGAAATAGCAGCGTAGCAATATTAATTTAGACTTTGTAATAATTAGGGCCCGAGCACCGAGAGTGCGAAGGCCCTATTGTATCTGCTCCGTTTCTTATTATTATTATTATTATTATTATTATTATTATTAGGGCCCGAGCACTGACAGTGCGAAGGCCCTATTGTAATTGCTCTGTTTATTATTATTATTATTATTATTATTAGGGCCCGAGCACCGAGAGTGCGAAGGCCCTATTGTATCTGCTCCGTTTCTTATTAGGGCCCGAGCACTGACAGTGCGAAGGCCCTATTGTAATTGCTCTGTTTATTATTATTATTATTATTATTATTATTTCGGCAAATGAATTGGCCGTTTGAGGGCCTAAACATGCTCGAAAACTCATGAAATTTTGCACACGCGTCAGGTCTGGTGAAAATTTACGTATTTTAATGTTCCCAGACATGGCCAGGGAAAATTAGCTCAGTAGCGCCACCTAGAAAAATGAAAAACGCGAGCCCCCGGTATGGGTATGACCTACACGTTTGAAAGTCGGTACACCTATATAACGTTCAGAGTCGAACAAAAAAGTCTATTATGGCAATGTCCTAAACCCAACAGGAAGTCCGCCATTTTGGATTGAAGGTGACATTTTGGCTCTAATTTTGCCGTTTCCATGCCTCGAACTTTTTCGAACTCCTCCTTGGGATTTGGTCGTATAAGCTTCATCTTTGGTCAGTGTCAACTACACACCTGGGCCATGTTAAATTGCGGAGCTTTTGAGTTTTCACAATACCATGAGGCCGTGGCGCCACGGCGAATTTCGATGACTCGCCATGAAAATCTTATTGCCTCTCATTTTGTCATACATTTTCTGACCTTGACCAAAGTGAACACATATGATAAGGCTCCAGCCCTGAACATATTTCAACTGCCATATTTGACACCAGGGACAGCGCCACCTAGTGGGAACAGGAAATGTCATGTTTTACACTTTGGGGTACAGTATAGTGATGGGTGACATCTGCAGCCTCAAATTTCTCCAGGAAAGCCTTAAGGAGTTGGTCTTGGGTTACAGTGAAAACTGTGAGTTTTCGCGAAAGGGTGTGACCCCAGCAGCATGGCGAACTTTGATGTCACGCCATGAAGAAACAAATTAGTATAACTCAATGAAATCCAGTCTGATCAGTACCAGACTTTACAGGCATGATGTCAGACGCGCCCTGAACAGATTGATGTGCCCATTGTCGGAAATACGGACAGCGCCACCTAGTGGCAACAGGAAATGTCATGGCTTTAATTTTGTTGTACTGATTTTCACAGGTTGATCGTGGCCACCTCAAAAGCGGTGAATATCACCATCAGTCCCTCGTGATGCTTCAGTGCAAAAATTGTGACTTTAAACTGAACGGCGCACCCTGGTGGCAACGCTGTTCACGATGAAAGATGAAGTGGCTTTTGAGGGTCTTGGCAAGTTTATAGAGGCTTGAAATTTGGCACACACCTCCAATGTGACGAAGGCTTTGTTGTTATGTGATCATTTTCATTGAATATCCCAAAATGGCTCCACAGCGCCCCCTACAAATTTTCAAAACCACAGCCCCAGCTCTGTGTTTTATGTATGAATCTGAAACCTGGTAGGCTTATAGGAGATATCAAAATGTACAAAAAAGTCTCTTGGAGCAATATCCCAAATCCAACAGGAAGTCAGCCATTTTAAAATTAATGTGCAATTTTGGCAACATTTTCCCCTCTTTTCAGGCACCCTTCTTTGACGAACTCCTCCAAGGGATTTCATCAGATTGGACCGATCTGCAGTTTGTGGAATCTAAAGACCTTTGTGATGTTAAATTGCGAAGCTTTTTACGTCCAGGGAAACGGGGTGGTTATGGCGGCACTTAGAGTTTCAATCACTCGCCAAAAAGCAGTAATCTGCTGTCACTCAAAAACACAATGTCCAATCTCTCCCAAACGTCTCAGGTGTGATGAGACTCGAGCTTGGAAGTGTTTGTTATGCCATTTGTACATAATGGTTAGAGCGCCACCTAGTGGAACGACTAACTAATCATGAATGAATGAGTTGAAATGTTAGCTGGTGGTTAAATGCATGAATTCCATCAATGTGACATCAGATCGGACGTGCTGGTTTTAGGTGTTGGGCGTGGCTCGACGCGCCGGGGGTGCGAGGGCCCTCATAACGCTGCTTGCAGCTTTAATTATTATTATTATTATTATTAGGGCCCGAGCACTGACAGTGCGAAGGCCCTATTGTAATTGCTCTGTTTATTATTATTATTATTAGGGCCCGAGCACTGACAGTGCGAAGGCCCTATTGTAATTGCTCTGTTTATTATTATTATTATTATTATTATTATTAGGGCCCGAGCACTGACTGTGCGAAGGCCCTATTGTATCTGCTCCGTTTCTTATTATTATTATTATTCACCCCAAACAAGGGCCTTTTTGAGGGCCTAAACATGCTCAAAAACTCATGAAATTTTGCAGACATGCCAGGTCTGGTGAAAAATTTTGTATTTTAATGGTTTTACTTATGAGCACTGGGAAATGGCTCTAGAGCGCCACCTATGCCTTGTTAAATGCAGCCCTACGACCACATAGTTTGAGCTACATGTATGAAATTTGGCACACATGTGTATCATGACGAGCCGAACAAAAAAGTCAGTGGGCCCATTGATGCAAACCCAACAGGAAGTCCGCAATTTAGAAGTGAAGGTGACATTTTGGCTCTAATTTTGTCGTTTCCATGCCTCGAACTTTAACGAACTCCTCCTTGGAAATTGGTCGTATAAGCTTCATATTTGGTCAGTGCCAACTACACCCTTGTGCCATGTTAAATTGCGGAGCTTTTGAGTTTTCACAATACCATGAGGCCGTGGCGCCACGGCGAATTTCGATGACTCGCCATGAAAATCTTATTGCCTCTCATTCTGTCATACATTGTCCGATCTGGACCAAAGAGCACACATATGATAAGGCTCCACCCCTGAACATATTTCAACTGCCATATTTGACACCAGGGATAGCGCCACCTAGTGGGAACAGGAAATGTCATGTTTTACACTTTGGGGTACAGTATAGTGATGGGTGACATCTGCAGCCTCAAATTTCTCCAGGAAAGCCTTAAGGAGTTGGTCTTGGGTTACAGTGAAAACTGTGAGTTTTCGCGAAAGGGTGTGACCCCAGCAGCATGGCGAACTTTGATGTCACGCCATGAAGAAACAAATTACTATAACTCAATGAAATCCAGTCTGATTAGTACCAGACTTTACAGGCATGATGTCAGACCCGCCCTGAACAGATTGATGTGCCCATTGTCAGGAATATGAAGAGCGCCACCTAGTGGGAAGAGGAAATGTCATGTCTTACACTTTGTTGTACTGATTTTCACAGGTTCATAGTGGCCACCTCAAAAGCGGTGAATATCACCATCAGTCCTTGATGATGCTTTAGTGCAAAAATTGTGACTTTAAACTGAACGGCGCACCCTGGTGGCAACGCTGTTCACCATGAAAGATGAAGTGTCTTTTGAGGGTCTTGGCAAGTTTATAGAGGCTTGAAATTTGGCACACACCTCCAATGTGACGATGGCTTTGTTGTCATGTGATCATTTTCATTGAATATCCCAAAATGGCTCCACAGCGCCCCCTACAAAATTTCAAAACCACAGCCCCAGCTCTGTGTTTTATGTATGAATCTGAAACCTGGTAGGCTTATAGGAGATATCAAGATGTACAAAAAAGTCTCTTGGAGCAATATCCCAAATCCAACAGGAAGTCAGCCATTTTAAAATTAATGTGCAATTTTGGCAACATTTTCCCCTCTTTTCAGGCATCGTTCTTTGACGAACTCCTCCAAGGGATTTCATCAGATTGGACCGATCTGCAGTTTGTGGAATCCAAAGACCTTTGTGATGTTAAATTGCGAAGCTTTTTACGTCCAGGGAAACGGGGTGGTTATGGCGGCACTTAGAGTTTGAATCACTCGCCAAAAAGCAGTAATCTGCTGTCACTCAAAAACACAATGTCCAATCTCTCCCAAACGTCTCAGGTGTGATTAGACTCGAGCTCGGAAGTGTTTGTTATGCCATTTGTACATAATGGTTAGAGCGCCACCTAGTGGAACGACTAACTAATCATGAATGAATGAGTTGAAATGTTAGCTGGTGGTTAAATGCATGAATTCCATCAATGTGACATCAGATCGGACGTGCTGGTTTTAGGTGTTGGGCGTGGCTCGACGCGCCGGGGGTGCGAGGGCCCTCATAACGCTGCTTGCAGCTTTAATTATTATTATTATTATTATTTCGGCAAATGAATTGGCCGTTTGAGGGCCTAAACATTCTCGAAAACTCATGAAATTTTGCACACGCGTCAGGTCTGGTGAAAATTTACGTATTTTAATGTTCTCAGACATGGCCAGGGAAAATTAGCTCAGTAGCGCCACCTAGAAAAATGAAAAACGCGAGCCCCCGGTATGGGTATGACCTACATGTTTGAAAGTCGGTACACCTATATAACGTTGCGAGTCGAACAAAAAAGTCTATTATGGCAATGTCCTAAACCCAACAGGAAGTCCGCCATTTTGGATTGAAGGTGACATTTTGGCTCTGATTTTACCATTTCCATGCCTCGAACTTTAACGAACTCCTCCTTGGGGTTTGATTTCATAACCTTCATATTTGGTCAGTGCCAACTACACCCTTGTGCCATGTTAAATTGCGGAGCTTTTGAGTTTTCACAATACTATGAGGCCGTGGCGCCATGGCGAATTTCGATGACTCGCCATGAAAATCTTATTGCCTCTCATTTTGTCATACATTTTCTGACCTTGACCAAAGTGAACACATATGATAAGGCTCCACCCCTGAACATATTTCAACTGCCATATTTGACATCAAGGACAGCGCCACCTAGTGGGAACAGGAAATGTCATGTTTTACACTTTGGGGTACAGTATAGTGATGGGTGACATCTGCAGCCTCAAATTTCTCCAGGAAAGGCGTAAGGAGTTGGTCTTGGGGTACAGTGAAAACTGTGGCTTTTCACGAAAGGGTGTGACCTCAGCAGCATGGCGAACTTTGATATCTCGCCATGAAGAAACAAATTAGTATAACTCCATGAAATCCAGTCTGATTAGTACCAGACTTTACAGGCATGATGTCACACCCGCCCTGAACAGATTGATGTGCCCATTGTCAGGAATATGAAGAGCGCCACCTAGTGGGAACAGGAAATGTCATGTCTTACACTTTCTTGTACTGATTTTCACAGGTTCATAGTGGCCACCTCAAAAGCGGTGAATATCACCATCAGTCCTTGATGATGCTTTAGTGCAAAAATTGTGACTTTAAACTGAACGGCGCACCCTGGTGGCAACGCTGTTCACCATGAAAGATGAAGTGGCTTTTGAGGGTCTTGGCAAGTTTATAGAGGCTTGAAATTTGGCACACACCTCCAATGTGACGAAGGCTTTGTTGTCATCTGATCATTTTCATTGAATATCCCAAAATGGCTCCACAGCGCCCCCTACAAAATTTCAAAACCACAGCCCCAGCTCTGTGTTTTATGTATGAGTCTGAAACCTGGTAGGCTTATAGGAGATATCAAGATGTACAAAAAAGTCTCTTGGAGCAATATCCCAAATCCAACAGGAAGTCAGCCATTTTAAAATTAATGTGTAATTTTGGCAACATTTTCCCCTCTTTTCAGGCTTCATTCTTTGACGAACTCCTCCAAGGGATTTCATCATATTGAACCATTCTCCAGTGTGTGGAATCTAAAGACCTTTGTGATGTTAAATTGCGAAGCTTTTTACGTTCAAGGAAACGGGGTGGTCATGGCGGCACGTGGAGTTTCAATCACTCGCCAAAAAGCAGTAATATGCTGTCACTCAAAGACACAAAGTCCAATCTCTCCCAAAGGTCGCAGGCGTGATGAGACTCGAGCTCGGAAATGTTTGTTATGCCCTTTGTCTATAATGGTTAGAGCGCCACCTAGTGGGACAACTATACTCATGGTTGAACCAAATGAAATGTTAGCTGGTGGTTAAATGCATGAATTCCATCAATGTGACATCAGATCGGACGTGCTGGTTTCAGATGTTGGGCATGGCTCGACACGCCGGGGGTGCGAGGGCCCTCATAACGCTGCTTGCAGCTTTAATTAGGGCCCGAGCACTGAGAGTGCGAAGGCCCTATTGTATCTGCTCCGTTTCTTATTATTATTATTATTATTAGGGCCCGAGCACTGATAGTGCGAAGGCCCTATTGTAATTGCTCTGTTTATTATTATTATTAGGGCCCGAGCACTGAGAGTGCGAAGGCCCTATTGTATCTGCTCCGTTTCTTATTATTATTATTATTATTCACCCCAAACAAGGGCCTTTTTGAGGGCCTAAACATGCTCAAAAACTCATGAAATTTTGCACACATGCCAGGTTTGGTGAAAAATTTTGTATTTTAATGGTTTTACATATGAGCACTGGGAAATGGCTCTACAGCGCCACCTATGCCTTGTTAAATGCAGCCCTACGACCACATCGTTTGAGCTACATGTATGAAATTTGGCACACATGTGTATCATGCCAAGACGAACAAAAAAGTCTGGGGGCCCATTGACGCAAACCCAACAGGAAGTCCGCCATTTGGAAGAGAAGGTGACATTTTGGCTCTAATTTTGCCATTTCCATGCCTCGAACTTTAACGAACTCCTCCTTGGGATTTGGTCTTATAAACTTCAAATTTGGACAGTGTCAACTACACCCTTGTGCCATGTTAAATTGCGGAGCTTTTGAGTTTTCACAATACTATGAGGCCGTGGCGCCATGGCGAATTTCGATGACTCGCCATGAAAATCTTATTGCCTCTCATTTTGTCATACATTTTCTGACCTTGACCAAAGTGAACACATATGATAAGGCTCCACCCCTGAACATATTTCAACTGCCATATTTGACCTCAAGGACAGCGCCACCTAGTGGGAACAGGAAATGTTATGTTTTACACTTTGGGGTACAGTATAGTGATGGGTGACATCTGCAGCCTCAAATTTATCCAGGAAAGCCTTAAGGAGTTGGTCTTGGGTTACAGTGAAAACTGTGAGTTTTCGCGAAAGGGTGTGACCCCAGCAGCATGGCGAACTTTGATGTCACGCCATGAAGAAACAAATTAGTATAACTCAATGAAATCCAGTCTGATCAGTACCAGACTTTACAGGCATGATGTCAGACCCGCTCTGAACAGATTGATGTGCCCATTGTCGGAAATACGGACAGCGCCACCTAGTGGCAACAGGAAATGTCATGGCTTTAATTTTGTTGTACTGATTTTCACAGGTTCATCGTGGCCACCTCAAAAGCGGTGAATATCACCATCAGTCCCTCGTGATGCTTCAGTGCAAAAATTGTGACTTTAAACTGAACGGCGCACCCTGGTGGCAACGCGGTTCATCATGAAAGATGAAGTGGCTTTTGAGGGGCTTGGAAAGTTTATAGAGGCTTGAAATTTGGCACACACCTCCAAATGTATGAAGGCATTGTTGTTATGTAACCATTTTCCTTGAATAGCGCAAAATGGCTCCACAGCGCCCCCTACAATATTTCAAAACATCAGCCCCTGCTCTGTGTTTCATCTATGAGTCTGACACTTGGTAAGCTTGTGTAAGATATCAAGATGTACAAAAAAGTCTCTTGGAGCAATATCCCAAATCCAACAGGAAGTCAGCCATTTTAAAATTAATGTGTAATTTTGATGACATTTTCCCCCCTTTTCAGGCTTCATACTTTGACGAACTCCTCCAAGGGATTTCATCATATTGAACCATTCTCCAGTGTGTGGAATCTAAAGACCTTTGTGATGTTAAATTGCGAAGCTTTTTACGTTCAAGGAAACGGGGTGGTCATGGCGGCACGTGGAGTTTCAATCACTGGCCAAAAAGCAGTAATATGCTGTCACTCAAAGACACAAAGTCCAATCTCTCCCAAAGGTCGCAGGCGTGATGAGACTCGAGCTCGGAAATGTTTGTTATTCCCTTTGTCTATAATGGTTAGAGCGCCACCTAGTGGGACGACTATAATGATGACTGAATGAGATGAAATGTTAGCTGGTGGTTAAATGCATGAATTCCATCAATGTGACATCAGATCGGACGTGCTGGTTTCAGGTGTTGGGCGTGGCTCGACACGCCGGGGGTGCGAGGGCCCTCATAACGCTGCTTGCAGCTTTAATTATTATTATTATTATTATTATTATTATTATTCCGGCAAATGAATTGGCCGTTTGAGGGCCTAAACATACTCGAAAACTCATGAAATTTTGCACACGCGTCAGGTCTGGTGAAAATTTACGTATTTTAATGTTCTCAGACATGGCCAGGGAAAATTAGCTCAGTAGCGCCACCTAGAAAAATGAAAAACGCGAGCCCCCGGTATGGGTATGACCTACATGTTTGAAAGTCGGTACACCTATATAACGTTCAGAGTCGAACAAAAAAGTCTATTATGGCAATGTCCTAAACCCAACAGGAAGTCCGCCATTTTGGATTGAAGGTGACATTTTGGCTCTGATTTTACCGTTTCCATGCCTTGTACTTTAACGAACTCCTCCTTGGGATTTGGTCCTATAAACTTCAAATTTGGACAGTGTCAACTACACCCTTGTGCCATGTTAAATTGCGGAGCTTTTGAGTTTTCACAATAGTATGAGGCCGTGGCGCCATGGCGAATTTCGATGACTCGCCATGAAAATCTTATTGCCTCTCATTCTGTCATACATGTTCCGATCTGGACCAAAGAGCACACATATGATAAGGCTCCACCCCTGAACATATTTCAACTGCCATATTTGACATCAAGGACAGCGCCACCTAGTGGGAACAGGAAATGTCATGTTTTACACTTTGGGGTACAGTATAGTGATGGGTGACATCTGCAGCCTCAAATTTCTCCAGGAAAGCCTTAAGGAGTTGGTCTTGGGTTACAGTGAAAACTGTGACTTTTCGCAAAAGGGTGTGACCCCAGCGGCGTGGCGAACTTTGATGTCACGCCATGAAGAAACAAATTAGTATAACTCAATGAAATCCAGTCTGATCAGTACCAGACTTTACAGGCATGATGTCAGACCCGCCCTGAACAGATTGATGTGCCCATTGTCGGAAATACGGACAGCGCCACCTAGTGGGAACAGGAAATGTCATGGCTTTAATTTTGTTGTACTGATTTTCACAGGTTCATCTTGGCCACCTCAAAAGCGGTGAATATCACCATCAGTCCCTCGTGATGCTTCAGTGCAAAAATTGTGAGTTTAAACTGAACGGCGCACCCTGGTGGCAACGCTGTTCAACATGAAAGATGAAGTGGCTTTTGAGGGTCTTGGCAAGTTTATAGAGGCTTGAAATTTGGCACACACCTCCAAATGGATGAAGGCTTTGTTGGCATGTGATCATTTTCATTGAATAGCGCGAAATTGTTCCACAGCGCCCCCTACAAAATTTCAAAACCACAGCCCCTGCTCTGTGTTCTATGTATGATTCTGAAACCTGGTAAGCTTATAGGAGATATCAAGATGTACAAAAAAGTCTCTTGGTGCAATATCCCAAATCCAACAGGAAGTCAGCCATTTTAAAATTAATGTGTAATTTTGGCAACATTTTCCCCTCTTTCCAGGCACCGTTCTTTGACGAACTCCTCCAAGGGATTTCATCATATTGAACCAATCTCCAGTGTGTGGAATCTAAAGACCTTTGTGATGTTAAATTGCGAAGCTTTTTACGTACAGTGTAACGGGGTGGTTATGGTGGCACTTAGAGTTTGAATCACTCGCCAAAAAGCAGTAATCTGCTGTCACTCAAAAACACAATGTCCAATCTCTCCCAAACGTCTCAGGTGTGATGAGACTCGAGCTCGGAAGTGATTGTTATGCCATTTGTACATAATGGTTAGAGCGCCACCTAGTGGAACGACTAACTAATCATGAATGAATGAGTTGAAATGTTAGCTGGTAGTTAAATGCATGAATTCCATCAATGTGACATCAGATCGGAGGTGCTGGTTTTAGTTGTTGGGCTTGGCTCGACGCGCCGGGGGTGCGAGGGCCCTCGTAACGCTGCTTGCAGCTTTAATTATTATTATTATTATTATTCACCCCAAACAAGGGCCTTTTTGAGGGCCTAAACATGCTCAAAAACTCATGAAATTTTGCACACATGCCAGGTCTGGTGAAAAATTTTGTATTTTAATGGTTTTACATATGAGCACTGGGAAATGGCTCTAGAGCGCCACCTATGCCTTGTTAAATGCATCCCTACGACCACATCGTTTGAGCTACATGTATGAAATTTGGCACACATGTGTATCATGCCAAGACGAACAAAAAAGTCTGTGGGCCCATTGACGCAAACCCAACAGGAAGTCCGCCATTTGGAAGAGAATGTGACATTTTGGCTCTAATTTTGCCATTTCCATGCCTCGAACTTTTGCGAACTCCTCCTTGGGGTTTGATTTCATAACCTTCATATTTGGTCAGTGTCAACTACACCCTTGTGCCATGTTAAATTGCGGAGCTTTTGAGTTTTCACAATACTATGAGGCCGTGGCGCCATGGCGAATTTCGATGACTCGCCATGAAAATCTTATTGCCTCTCATTTTGTCATACATTTTCTGACCTTGACCAAAGTGAACACATATGATAAGGCTCCACCCCTGAACATATTTCAACTGCCATATTTGACACCAGGGACAGCGCCACCTAGTGGGAACAGGAAATGTCATGTTTTACACTTTGGGGTACAGTATAGTGATGGGTGACACCTGCAGCCTCAAATTTCTCCAGGAAAGCCTTAAGGAGTTGGTCTTGGGTTACAGTGAAAACTGTGACTTTTCGCAAAAGGGTGTGACCCCAGCAGCATGGCGAACTTTGATGTCACGCCATGAAGAAACAAATTAGTATAACTCAATGAAATCCAGTCTGTTCAGTACCAGACTTTACAGGCATGATGTCAGACCCGCCCTGAACAGATTGATGTGCCCATTGTCGGGAATACGTACAGCGCCACCTAGTGGCAACAGGAAATGTCATGGCTTTCATTTTGTTGTACTGATTTTCACAGGTTCATCGTGGCCACCTCAAAAGCGGTGAATATCAACATCAGTCCCTCGTGATGCTTCAGTGCAAAAATTGTGACTTTAAACTGAACGGCGCACCCTGGTGGCAACGCGGTCCACCATGAAAGATGAAGTGGCTTTTGAGGGGCTTGGATAGTATATAGAGGCTTTAAATTTAGCACACCCCTCCAAATGGATGAAGGCTTTGTTGTCATGTGATCATTTTTATTGAATAGCGCGAAATGGCTCCACAGCGCCCCCTACAAAATTTCAAAACCACAGCCCCAGCTCTGTGTTTTATGTATGAGTCTGAAACCTAGTAAGCTTATAGGAGATATCAAGATGTACAAAAAAGTCTCTTGGAGCAATATCCAAAATCCAACAGGAAGTCAGCCATTTTAAAATTAATGTGCAATTTTGGCAACATTTTCCCATCTTTTCAGGCACCGTACTTTGACGAACTCCTCCAAGGGATTTCATCAGATTGGACCGATCTGCAGTTTGTGGAATCTAAAGACCTTTGTGATGTTAAATTGCGAAGCTTTTTACGTCCAGGGAAACGGGGTGGTTATGGCGGCACTTAGAGTTTGAATCACTCGCCAAAAAGCAGTAATCTGCTGTCACTCAAAAACACAATGTCCAATCTCTCCCAAACGTCTCAGGTGTGATGAGACTCGAGCTTGGAAGTGTTTGTTATGCCATTTGTACATAATGGTTAGAGCGCCACCTAGTGGAACGACTAACAAATCATGAATGAATGAGTTGAAATGTTAGCTGGTGGTTAAATGCATGAATTCCATCAATGTGACATGAGATCGGAGGTGCTGGTTTTAGGTGTTGGGCGTGGCTCGACGCGCCGGGGGTGCGAGGGCCCTCATAACGCTGCTTGCAGCTTTAATTAGGGCCCGAGCACTGATAGTGCGAAGGCCCTATTGTAATTGCTCTGTTTATTATTATTATTAGGGCCCGAGCACCGAGAGTGCGAAGGCCCTATTGTATCTGCTCCGTTTCTTATTATTATTATTATTATTATTATTATTATTATTCAGGCGAAACAAGGGCCTTTTTGAGGGCCTAAACATGCTCAAAAACTCATGAAATTTTGCACACATGCCAGGTCTGGTGAAAAATTTTGTATTTTAATGGTTTTACATATGAGCACTGGGAAATGGCTCTAGAGCGCCACCTATGCCTTGTTAAATGCAGCCCTACGACCACATGGTTTGAGCTACATGTATGAAATTTGGCACACATGTGTATCATGCCAAGACGAACAAAAAAGTCAGTGGGCCCATTGACGCAAACCCAACAGGAAGTCCGCCATTTGGAAGAGAAGGTGACATTTTGGCTCTAATTTTGCCATTTCCATGCCTCGAACTTTTGCGAACTCCTCCTTGGGGTTTGATTTCGTAACCTTCATATTTGGTCAGTGTCAACTACACCCTTGTGCCATGTTAAATTGCGGAGCTTTTGAGTTTTCACAATACTATGAGGCCGTGGCGCCATGGCGAATTTCGATGACTCGCCATGAAAATCTTATTGCCTCTCATTCTGTCATACATGTTCCGATCTGGACCAAAGAGCACACATATGATAAGGCTCCACCCCTGAACATATTTCAACTGCCATATTTGACATCAAGGACAGCGCCACCTAGTGGGAACAGGAAATGTCATGTTTTACACTTTGGGGTACAGTATAGTGATGGGTGACATCTGCAGCCTCAAATTT
Source organism: Rhamphochromis sp. 'chilingali' (assembly GCF_963969265.1). Classification (NCBI taxonomy): domain Eukaryota; kingdom Metazoa; phylum Chordata; class Actinopteri; order Cichliformes; family Cichlidae; genus Rhamphochromis; species Rhamphochromis sp. 'chilingali'. The sequence goes on along the minus strand of NC_137942.1, from coordinate 4,750,906 downwards.
CTCCAGGAAAGCCTTAAGGAGTTGGTCTTGGGTTACAGTGAAAACTGTGACTTTTCGCGAAAGGGTGTGACCCCAGCAGCATGGCGAACTTTGATGTCACGCCATGAAGAAACAAATTAGTATAACTCAATGAAATCCAGTCTGATCAGTACCAGACTTTACAGGCATGATGTCAGACCCGCCCTGAACAGATTGATGTGCCCATTGTCGGAAATACGGACAGCGCCACCTAGTGGCAACAGGAAATGTCATGGCTTTAACTTTGTTGTACTGATTTTCACAGGTTGATCGTGGCCACCTCAAAAGCGGTGAATATCACCATCAGTCCCTCGTGATGCTTCAGTGCAAAAATTGTGACTTTAAACTGAACGGCGCACCCTGGTGGCAACGCGGTTCATCATGAAAGATGAAGTGGCTTTTGAGGGGCTTGGAAAGTTTATAGAGGCTTGAAATTTGGCACACACCTCCAAATGGATGAAGGCATTGTTGTTACGTAACCATTTTCCTTGAATAGCGCAAAATGGCTCCACAGCGCCCCCTACAATATTTCAAAACATCAGCCCCTGCTCTGTGTTTCATCTATGAGTCTGACACTTGGTAAGCTTGTGTAAGATATCAAGATGTACAAAAAAGTCTCATGGAGCAATATCCCAAATCCAACAGGAAGTCAGCCATTTTAAAATTAATGTGTAATTTTGATGACATTTTCCCCCCTTTTCAGGCCTCATACTTTGACGAACTCCTCCAAGGGATTTCATCATATTGAAGCATTCTTCAGTGTGTAGAATCTAAAGACCTTTGTGATGTTAAATTGCGAAGCTTTTTCCGTTCAGGGAAACGGGGTGGTCATGGCGGCACGTAGAGTTTCAATCACTCGCAAAAAGCAGTAATCTGCTGTCACTAAAAAACACAATGTCCAATCTCTCCCAAAGGTCGCAGGCGTGATGAGACTCGAGCTTGGAAATGTTTGTTATGCTATTTGTCAATAATGGTTAGAGCGCCACCTAGTGGCATGACTATAATCCTGGTTGAATAAGATGAAATGTTAGCTGGTGATTAAAAGCATGAAATCCATCAATGTGACATCACATCGGACGTGCCGGTTTGAGGTGTTGGCAGTGGCTCGACGTGCCGGGGGTGCGAGGGCCCTCATAACGCTGCTTGCAGCTTTAATTATTATTATTATTATTATTATTATTATTATTAGGGCCCGAGCACTGACAGTGCGAAGGCCCTATTGTATCTGCTCCGTTTCTTATTAGGGCCCGAGCACTGACAGTGCGAAGGCCCTATTGTAATTGCTCTGTTTATTATTATTAGGGCCCGAGCACTGACAGTGCGAAGGCCCTATTGTAATTGCTCTGTTTATTATTAGGGCCCGAGCACCGAGAGTGCGAAGGCCCTATTGTATCTGCTCCGTTTCTTATTAGGGCCCGAGCACTGATAGTGCGAAGGCCCTATTGTAATTGCTCTGTTTATTATTATTATTATTATTATTATTATTATTATTATTATTATTTCGGCAAATGAATTGGCCGTTTGAGGGCCTAAACATGCTCGAAAACTCATGAAATTTTGCACACGCGTCAGGTCTGGTGAAAATTTACGTATTTTAATGTTCTCAGACATGGCCAGGGAAAATTAGCTCAGTAGCGCCACCTAGAAAAATGAAAAACGCGAGCCCCCGGTATGGGTATGACCTACATGTTTGAAAGTCGGTACACCTATATAATGTTCAGAGTCGAACAAAAAAGTCTATTATGGCAATGTCCTAAACCCAACAGGAAGTCCGCCATTTTGGATTGAAGGTGACATTTTGGCTCTGATTTTACCATTTCCATGCCTCGAACTTTGACGAACTCCTCCTTGGGGTTTGATTTCATAACCTTCATATTTGGTCAGTGCCAACTACACCCTTGTGCCATGTTAAATTGCGGAGCTTTTGAGTTTTCACAATACTATGAGGCCGTGGCGCCATGGCGAATTTCGATGACTCGCCATGAAAATCTTATTGCCTCTCATTTTGTCATACATGTTCCGATCTGGACCAAAGAGCACACATATGATAAGGCTCCACCCCTGAACATATTTCAACTGCCATATTTGACACCAGGGACAGCGCCACCTAGTGGGAACAGGAAATGTCATGTTTTACACTTTGGGGTACAGTATAGTGATGGGTGACACCTGCAGCCTCAAATTTCTCCAGGAAAGCCTTAAGGAGTTGGTCTTGGGTTACAGTGAAAACTGTGACTTTTCGCAAAAGGGTGTGACCCCAGCAGCATGGCGAACTTTGATGTCACGCCATGAAGAAACAAATTAGTATAACTCAATGAAATCCAGTCTGATCAGTACCAGACTTTACAGGCATGATGTCAGACCCGCCCTGAACAGATTGATGTGCCCATTGTCGGGAATACGTACAGCGCCACCTAGTGGCAACAGGAAATGTCATGGCTTTAATTTTGTTGTACTGATTTTCACAGGTTCATCGTGGCCACCTCAAAAGCGGTGAATATCAACATCAGTCCCTCGTGATGCTTCAGTGCAAAAATTGTGACTTTAAACTGAACGGCGCACCCTGGTGGCAACGCGGTCCACCATGAAAGATGAAGTGGCTTTTGAGGGGCTTGGATAGTATATAGAGGCTTTAAATTTAGCACACCCCTCCAAATGGATGAAGGCTTTGTTGTCATGTGATCATTTTTATTGAATAGCGCGAAATGGCTCCACAGCGCCCCCTACAAAATTTCAAAACCACAGCCCCAGCTCTGTGTTTTATGTATGAGTCTGAAACCTGGTAAGCTTATAGGAGATATCAAGATGTACAAAAAAGTCTCTTGGAGCAATATCCAAAATCCAACAGGAAGTCAGCCATTTTAAAATTAATGTGCAATTTTGGCAACATTTTCCCCTCTTTCCAGGCACCGTTCTTTGACAAACTCCTCCAAGGGATTTCATCATATTGAACCAATCTCCAGTGTGTGGAATCTAAAGACCTTTGTGATGTTAAATTGCGAAGCTTTTTACGTTCAGTGAAACGGGGTGGTCATGGCGGCACGTGGAGTTTGAATCACTCGCCAAAAAGCAGTAATCTGCTGTCACTCAAAAACACAATGTCCAATCTCTCCCAAAGCTCATAGGCGTGATGAGACTCGAGCTCGGAAATGTTTGTTATGCCATTTGTGCATAAGGGTTAGAGCGCCACCTAGTGGAACGACTAACTAATCATGAATGAATGAGTTGAAATGTTAGCTGGTGGTTAAATGCATGAATTCCATCAATGTGATATGAGATCGGACGTGCTGGTTTTAGGTGTTGGGCGTGGCTCGACGCGCCGGGGGTGCGAGGGCCCTCATAACGCTGCTTGCAGCTTTAATTATTATTATTATTATTATTATTATTATTTCGGCAAATGAATTGGCCGTTTGAGGGCCTAAACATGCTCGAAAACTCATGAAATTTTGCACACGCGTCAGGTCTGGTGAAAATTTACGTATTTTAATGTTCTCAGACATGGCCAGGGAAAATTAGCTCAGTAGCGCCACCTAGAAAAATGAAAAACGCGAGCCCCCGGTATGGGTATGACCTACATGTTTGAAAGTCGGTACACCTATATAATGTTCAGAGTCGAACAAAAAAGTCTATTATGGCAATGTCCTAAACCCAACAGGAAGTCCGCCATTTTGGATTGAAGGTGACATTTTGGCTCTGATTTTACCATTTCCATGCCTCGAACTTTGACGAACTCCTCCTTGGGGTTTGATTTCATAACCTTCATATTTGGTCAGTGCCAACTACACCCTTGTGCCATGTTAAATTGCGGAGCTTTTGAGTTTTCACAATACTATGAGGCCGTGGCGCCATGGCGAATTTCGATGACTCGCCATGAAAATCTTATTGCCTCTCATTTTGTCATACATGTTCCGATCTGGACCAAAGAGCACACATATGATAAGGCTCCACCCCTGAACATATTTCAACTGCCATATTTGACATCAAGGACAGCGCCACCTAGTGGGAACAGGAAATGTCATGTTTTACACTTTGGGGTACAGTATAGTGATGGGTGACATCTGCAGCCTCAAATTTCTCCAGGAAAGCCTTAAGGAGTTGGTCTTGGGTTACAGTGAAAACTGTGACTTTTCGCAAAAGGGTGTGACCCCAGCAGCATGGCGAACTTTGATGTCACGCCATGAATAAACAAATTAGTATAACTCAATGAAATCCAGTCTGTTCAGTACCAGACTTTACAGGCATGATGGCAGACCCGCCCTGAACAGATTGATGTGCCCATTGTCGGAAATACGGACAGCGCCACCTAATGGCAACAGGAAATGTCATGGCTTTAATTTTGTTGTACTGATTTTCACAGGTTCATCGTGGCCACCTCAAAAGCGGTGAATATCAACATCAGTCCCTCGTGATGCTTCAGTGCAAAAATTGTGACTTTAAACTGAACGGCGCACCCTGGTGGCAACGCGGTTCACCATGAAAGATGAAGTGGCTTTTGAGGGGCTTGGAAAGTTTATAGAGGCTTGAAATTTGGCACACACCTCCAAATGGATGAAGGCATTGTTGTTATGTAACCATTTTCCTTGAATAGCGCAAAATGGCTCCACAGCGCCCCCTACAATATTTCAAAACATCAGCCCCTGCTCTGTGTTTCATCTATGAGTCTGACACTTGGTAAGGTTGTGTAAGATATCAAGATGTACAAAAAAGTCTCTTGGAGCAATATCCCAAATCCAACAGGAAGTCAGCCATTTTAAAATTAATGTGTAATTTTGATGACATTTTCCCCCCTTTTCAGGCCTCATACTTTGACGAACTCCTCCAAGGGATTTCATCATATTGAAGCATTCTTCAGTGTGTAGAATCTAAAGACCTTTGTGATGTTAAATTGCGAAGCTTTTTCCGTTCAGGGAAACGGGGTGGTCATGGCGGCACGTAGAGTTTCAATCACTCGCAAAAAGCAGTAATCTGCTGTCACTAAAAAACACAATGTCCAATCTCTCCCAAAGGTCGCAGGTGTGATGAGACTCGAGCTTGGAAATGTTTGTTATGCTATTTGTCAATAATGGTTAGAGCGCCACCTAGTGGCATGACTATAATCCTGGTTGAATAAGCTGAAATGTTAGCTGGTGATTAAAAGCATGAAATCCATCAATGTGACATCACATCGGACGTGCCGGTTTGAGGTGTTGGCAGTGGCTCGACGTGCCGGGGGTGCGAGGGCCCTCGTAACGCTGCTTGCAGCTTTAATTATTAGGGCCCGAGCACTGACAGTGCGAAGGCCCTATTGTAATTGCTCCGTTTATTATTATTATTATTATTATTATTTCGGCAAATGAATCGGCCTTTTGAGGACCTAAACATGCTCGAAAACTCATGAAATTTTGCACACGCGTCAGGTCTGGTGAAAATTTACGTATTTTAATGTTCTCAGACATGGCCAGGGAAAATTAGCTCAGTAGCGCCACCTAGAAAAATGAAAAATGCGAGCCCCCGGTATGGGTATCACCTACATGTTTGAAAGTCGGTACACCTATATAACGTTCAGAGTCGAACAAAAAAGTCTATTATGGCAATGTCCTAAACCCAACAGGAAGTCCGCCATTTTGGATTGAATGTGACATTTTGGCTCTGATTTTACCGTTTCCATGCCTCGAACTTTAACGAACTCCTCCTTGGGGTTTGATTTCATAACCTTCATATTTGGTCAGTGCCAACTACACCCTTATGCCATGTTAAATTGCGGAGCTTTTGAGTTTTCACAATACCATGAGGCCGTGGCGCCACGGCGAATTTCGATGACTCGCCATGAAAATCTTATTGCCTCTCATTCTGTCATAGATTTTCTGACCTTGACCAAAGTGAACACATATGATAAGGCTCCACCCCTGAACATATTTCAACTGCCATATTTTACATCAAGGACAGCGCCACCTAGTGGGAACAGGAAATGTCATGTTTTACACTTTGGGGTACAGTATTGTGATGGGTGACATCTGCAGCCTCAAATTTCTCCAGGAAAGCCTTAAGGAGTTGGTCTTGGGTTACAGTGAAAACTGTGACTTTTCGCGAAAGGGTGTGACCCCAGCAGCATGGCGAACTTTGATGTCACGCCATGAAGAAAGAAATTAGTATAACTCAATGAAATCCAGTCTGATCAGTACCAGACTTTACAGGCATGATGTCAGACCCACCCTGAACAGATTGATGTGCCCATTGTCGGAAATACGGACAGCGCCACCTAGTGGCAACAGGAAATGTCATGGCTTTAATTTTGTTGTACTGATTTTCACAGGTTCATCGTGGCCACCTCAAAAGCGGTGAATATCAACATCAGTCCCTCGTGATGCTTCAGTGCAAAAATTGTGACTTTAAAGTGAACGGCGCACCCTGGTGGTAACGCGGTTCACCATGAAAGATGAAGTGGCTTTTGAGGGGCTTGGAAAGTTTATAGAGGCTTGAAATTTGGCACACACCTCCAAATGGATGTAGGCTTTGTTGTCATGTGATCATTTTCATTGAATAGCGCGAAATTGCTCCACAGCGCCCCCTACAAAATTTCAAAACAACAGCCCCTGCTCTGTGTTTCATCTATGAGTCTGAAACCTGGTAAGCTTATGGAAAATATCAAGATGTACAAAAAAGTCTCTTGGAGCAATATCCCAAATCCAACAGGAAGTCAGCCATTTTAAAATTAATGTGTAATTTTGGCAACATTTTCCCCTCTTTTCAGGCTTCATACTTTGACGAACTCCTCCAAGGGATTTCATCATATTGAACCATTCTCCAGTGTGTGGAATCTAAAGACCTTTGTGATGTTAAATTGCGAAGCTTTTTACATTCAGGGAAACGGGGTGGTCATGGCGGCACGTAGAGTTTCAATCACTCGCCAAAAAGCAGTAATCTGCTGTCACTCAAAAACACAATGTCCAATCTCTCCCAAAGCTCATAGGCGTGATGAGACTCGAGCTCGGAAATGTTTGTTATGCCATTTTTACATAATGGTTAGAGCCCCACCTAGTGGAACGACTAACTAATCATGAATGAATGAGTTGAAATGTTAGCTGGTGGTTAAATGCATGAATTCCATCAATGTGACATCAGATCGGAGGTGCTGGTTTTAGGTGTTGGGCGTGGCTCGACGCGCCGGGGGTGCGAGGGCCCTCATAACGCTGCTTGCAGCTTTAATTATTATTATTATTATTTCGGCAAATGAATTGGCCGTTTGAGGGCCTAAACATGCTCGAAAACTCATGAAATTTTGCACACGCGTCAGGTCTGGTGAAAATTTACGTATTTTAATGTTCTCAGACATGGCCAGGGAAAATTAGCTCAGTAGCGCCACCTAGAAAAATGAAAAACGCGAGCCCCCGATATGGGTATGACCTACATGTTTGAAAGTCGGTACACCTATATAACGTTCAGAGTCGAACAAAAAAGTCTATTATGGCAATGTCCTAAACCCAACAGGAAGTCCGCCATTTTGGATTGAAAGTGACATTTTGGCTCTGATTTTACCGTTTCCATGCCTCGAACTTTAACGAACTCCTCCTTGGGGTTTGATTTCATAACCTTCATATTTGGTCAGTGCCAACTACACCCTTGTGCCATGTTAAATTGCGGAGCTTTTGAGTTTTCACAATACTATGAGGCCGTGGCGCCATGGCGAATTTCGATGACTCGCCATGAAAATCTTATTGCCTCTCATTTTGTCATACATTTTCTGACCTTGACCAAAGTGAACACATATGATAAGGCTCCACCCCTGAACATATTTCAACTGCCATATTTGACATCAAGGACAGCGCCACCTAGTGGGAACAGGAAATGTCATGTTTTACACTTTGGGGTACAGTATAGTGATGGGTGACATCTGCAGCCTCAAATTTCTCCAGGAAAGCCTTAAGGAGTTGGTCTTGGGGTACAGTGAAAACTGTGGCTTTTCACGAAAGGGTGTGACCTCAGCAGCATGGCGAACTTTGATATCTCGCCATGAAGAAACAAATTAGTATAACTCCATGAAATCCAGTCTGATTAGTACCAGACTTTACAGGCATGATGTCACACCCGCCCTGAACAGATTGATGTGCCCATTGTCAGGAATATGAAGAGCGCCACCTAGTGGGAAGAGGAAATGTCATGTCTTACACTTTGTTGTACTGATTTTCACAGGTTCATAGTGGCCACCTCAAAAGCGGTGAATATCACCATCAGTCCTTGATGATGCTTTAGTGCAAAAATTGTGACTTTAAACTGAACGGCGCACCCTGGTGGCAACGCTGTTCACCATGAAAGATGAAGTGGCTTTTGAGGGTCTTGGCAAGTTTATAGAGGCTTGAAATTTGGCACACACCTCCAATGTGACGATGGCTTTGTTGTCATGTGATCATTTTCATTGAATATCCCAAAATGGCTCCACAGCGCCCCCTACAAAATTTCAAAACCACAGCCCCAGCTCTGTGTTTTATGTATGAATCTGAAACCTGGTAGGCTTATAGGAGATATCAAGATGTACAAAAAAGTCTCTTGGAGCAATATCCCAAATCCAACAGGAAGTCAGCCATTTTAAAATTAATGTGCAATTTTGGCAACATTTTCCCCTCTTTTCAGGCATCGTTCTTTGACGAACTCCTCCAAGGGATTTCATCAGATTGGACCGATCTGCAGTTTGTGGAATCTAAAGACCTTTGTGATGTTAAATTGCGAAGCTTTTTACGTCCAGGGAAACGGGGTGGTTATGGCGGCACTTAGAGTTTGAATCACTCGCCAAAAAGCAGTAATCTGCTGTCACTCAAAAACACAATGTCCAATCTCTCCCAAACGTCTCAGGTGTGATTAGACTCGAGCTCGGAAGTGTTTGTTATGCCATTTGTACATAATGGTTAGAGCGCCACCTAGTGGAACGACTAACTAATCATGAATATATGAGTTGAAATGTTAGCTGGTGGTTAAATGCATGAATTCCATCAATGTGACATCAGATCGGACGTGCTGGTTTTAGGTGTTGGGCGTGGCTCGACGCGCCGGGGGTGCGAGGGCCCTCATAACGCTGCTTGCAGCTTTAATTATTATTATTATTATTATTCACCCCAAACAAGGGCCTTTTTGAGGGCCTAAACATGCTCAAAAACTCATGAAATTTTGCACACATGCCAGGTTTGGTGAAAAATTTTGTATTTTCATGGTTTTACATATGAGCACTGGGAAATGGCTCTACAGCGCCACCTATGCCTTGTTAAATGCAGCCCTACGACCACATCGTTTGAGCTACATGTATGAAATTTGGCACACATGTGTATCATGCCAAGACGAACAAAAAAGTCTGTGGGCCCATTGACGCAAACCCAACAGGAAGTCCGCCATTTGGAAGAGAAGGTGACATTTTGGCTCTAATTTTGCCATTTCCATGCCTCGAACTTTAACGAACTCCTCCTTGGGATTTGGTCCTATAAACTTCAAATTTGGACAGTGTCAACTACACCCTTGTGCCATGTTAAATTGCGGAGCTTTTGAGTTTTCACAATACTATGAGGCCGTGGCGCCATGGCGAATTTCGATGACTCGCCATGAAAATCTTATTGCCTCTCATTTTGTCATACATTTTCTGACCTTGACCAAAGTGAACACATATGATAAGGCTCCACCCCTGAACATATTTCAACTGCCATATTTGACCTCAAGGACAGCGCCACCTAGTGGGAAAAGGAAATGTTATGTTTTACACTTTGGGGTACAGTATAGTGATGGGTGACATCTGCAGCCTCAAATTTCTCCAGGAAAGCCTTAAGGAGTTGGTCTTGGGTTTCAGTGAAAACTGTGAGTTTTCGCGAAAGGGTGTGACCCCAGCAGCATGGCGAACTTTGATGTCACGCCATGAAGAAACAAATTAGTATAACTCAATGAAATCCAGTCTGATCAGTACCAGACTTTACAGGCATGATGTCAGACCCGCCCTGAACAGATTGATGTGCCCATTGTCGGAAATACGGACAGCGCCACCTAGTGGCAACAGGAAATGTCATGGCTTTAACTTTGTTGTACTGATTTTCACAGGTTGATCGTGGCCACCTCAAAAGCGGTGAATATCACCATCTGTCCCTCGTGATGCTTCAGTGCAAAAATTGTGACTTTAAACTGAATGCCGCACCCTGGTGGCAACGCTGTTCATCATGAAAGATGAAGTGGCTTTGAGGGGCTTGGAAAGTTTATAGAGGCTTTAAATTTAGCACACCCCTCCAAATGGACGAAGGCTTTGTTGTCATGTGATCATTTTCCTTGAATAGCGCAAAATGGCTCCACAGCGCCCCCTACAATATTTCAAAACATCAGCCCCTGCTCTGTGTTTCATCTATGAGTCTGACACTTGGTAAGCTTGTGTAAGATATCAAGATGTACAAAAAAGTCTCTTGGAGCAATATCCCAAATCCAACAGGAAGTCAGCCATTTTAAAATTAATGTGTAATTTTGATGACATTTTCCCCCCTTTTCAGGCCTCATACTTTGACGAACTCCTCCAAGGGATTTCATCATATTGAAGCATTCTTCAGTGTGTAGAATCTAAAGACCTTTGTGATGTTAAATTGCGAAGCTTTTTCCGTTCAGGGAAACGGGGTGGTCATGGCGGCACGTAGAGTTTCAATCACTCGCAAAAAGCAGTAATCTGCTGTCACTAAAAAACACAATGTCCAATCTCTCCCAAAGGTCGCAGGTGTGATGAGACTCGAGCTTGGGAATGTTTGTTATGCTATTTGTCAATAATGGTTAGAGCGCCACCTAGTGGCATGACTATAATCCTGGTTGAATAAGATGAAATGTTAGCTGGTGATTAAAAGCATGAAATCCATCAATGTGACATCACATCGGACGTGCCGGTTTGAGGTGTTGGCAGTGGCTCGACGTGCCGGGGGTGCGAGGGCCCTCATAACGCTGCTTGCAGCTTTAATTAGGGCCCGAGCACTGACAGTGCGAAGGCCCTATTGTAATTGCTCTGTTTATTATTATTATTAGGGCCCGAGCACTGATAGTGCGAAGGCCCTATTGTAATTGCTCTGTTTATTATTATTATTATTATTATTATTATTATTATTATTATTATTCCGGCAAATGAATTGGCCGTTTGAGGGCCTAAACATACTCGAAAACTCATGAAATTTTGCACACGCGTCAGGTCTGGTGAAAATTTACGTATTTTAATGTTCTCAGACATGGCCAGGGAAAATTAGCTCAGTAGCGCCACCTAGAAAAATGAAAAACGCGAGCCCCCGGTATGGGTATGACCTACATGTTTGAAAGTCGGTACACCTATATAACGTTCAGAGTCGAACAAAAAAGTCTATTATGGCAATGTCCTAAACCCAACAGGAAGTCCGCCATTTTGGATTGAAGGTGACATTTTGGCTCTGATTTTACCGTTTCCATGCCTTGTACTTTAACGAACTCCTCCTTGGGATTTGGTCCTATAAACTTCAAATTTGGACAGTGTCAACTACACCCTTGTGCCATGTTAAATTGCGGAGCTTTTGAGTTTTCACAATAGTATGAGGCCGTGGCGCCATGGCGAATTTCGATGACTCGCCATGAAAATCTTATTGCCTCTCATTCTGTCATACATGTTCCGATCTGGACCAAAGAGCACACATATGATAAGGCTCCACCCCTGAACATATTTCAACTGCCATATTTGACATCAAGGACAGCGCCACCTAGTGGGAACAGGAAATGTCATGTTTTACACTTTGGGGTACAGTATAGTGATGGGTGACATCTGCAGCCTCAAATTTCTCCAGGAAAGCCTTAAGGAGTTGGTCTTGGGTTACAGTGAAAACTGTGACTTTTCGCAAAAGGGTGTGACCCCAGCGGCGTGGCGAACTTTGATGTCACGCCATGAAGAAACAAATTAGTATAACTCAATGAAATCCAGTCTGATCAGTACCAGACTTTACAGGCATGATGTCAGACCCGCCCTGAACAGATTGATGTGCCCATTGTCGGAAATACGGACAGCGCCACCTAGTGGGAACAGGAAATGTCATGGCTTTAATTTTGTTGTACTGATTTTCACAGGTTCATCTTGGCCACCTCAAAAGCGGTGAATATCACCATCAGTCCCTCGTGATGCTTCAGTGCAAAAATTGTGAGTTTAAACTGAACGGCGCACCCTGGTGGCAACGCTGTTCAACATGAAAGATGAAGTGGCTTTTGAGGGTCTTGGCAAGTTTATAGAGGCTTGAAATTTGGCACACACCTCCAAATGGATGAAGGCTTTGTTGGCATGTGATCATTTTCATTGAATAGCGCGAAATTGTTCCACAGCGCCCCCTACAAAATTTCAAAACCACAGCCCCTGCTCTGTGTTCTATGTATGATTCTGAAACCTGGTAAGCTTATAGGAGATATCAAGATGTACAAAAAAGTCTCTTGGTGCAATATCCCAAATCCAACAGGAAGTCAGCCATTTTAAAATTAATGTGTAATTTTGGCAACATTTTCCCCTCTTTCCAGGCACCGTTCTTTGACGAACTCCTCCAAGGGATTTCATCATATTGAACCAATCTCCAGTGTGTGGAATCTAAAGACCTTTGTGATGTTAAATTGCGAAGCTTTTTACGTACAGTGTAACGGGGTGGTTATGGTGGCACTTAGAGTTTGAATCACTCGCCAAAAAGCAGTAATCTGCTGTCACTCAAAAACACAATGTCCAATCTCTCCCAAACGTCTCAGGTGTGATGAGACTCGAGCTCGGAAGTGATTGTTATGCCATTTGTACATAATGGTTAGAGCGCCACCTAGTGGAACGACTAACTAATCATGAATGAATGAGTTGAAATGTTAGCTGGTAGTTAAATGCATGAATTCCATCAATGTGACATCAGATCGGAGGTGCTGGTTTTAGTTGTTGGGCTTGGCTCGACGCGCCGGGGGTGCGAGGGCCCTCGTAACGCTGCTTGCAGCTTTAATTATTATTATTATTATTCACCCCAAACAAGGGCCTTTTTGAGGGCCTAAACATGCTCAAAAACTCATGAAATTTTGCACACATGCCAGGATTGGTGAAAAATTTTGTATTTTAATGGTTTTACATATGAGCACTGGGAAATGGCTCTACAGCGCCACCTATGCCTTGTTAAATGCAGCCCTACGACCACATCGTTTGAGCTACATGTATGAAATTTGGCACACATGTGTATCATGCCAAGACGAACAAAAAAGTCTGTGGGCCCATTGACGCAAACCCAACAGGAAGTCCGCCATTTGGAAGAGAAGGTGACATTTTGGCTCTAATTTTGCCATTTCCATGCCTCGAACTTTTGCGAACTCCTCCTTGGGGTTTCATTTCATAACCTTCAAATTTGGACAGTGTCAACTACACCCTTGTGCCATGTTAAATTGCGGAGCTTTTGAGTTTTCACAATACTATGAGGCCGTGGCGCCATGGCGAATTTCGATGACTCGCCATGAAAATCTTATTGCCTCTCATTTTGTCATACATGTTCCGATCTGGACCAAAGAGCACACATATGATAAGGCTCCACCCCTGAACATATTTCAACTGCCATATTTGACATCAAGGACAGCGCCACCTAGTGGGAACAGGAAATGTCATGTTTTACACTTTGGGGTACAGTATAGTGATGGGTGACATCTGCAGCCTCAAATTTCTCCAGGAAAGCCTTAAGGAGTTGGTCTTGGGTTACAGTGAAAACTGTGAGTTTTCGTGAAAGGGTGTGACCCCAGCAGCATGGCGAACTTTGATGTCACGCCATGAAGAAACAAATTAGTATAACTCAATGAAATCCAGCCTGATCAGTACCAGACTTTACAGGCATGATGTCAGACTCGCCCTGAACAGATTGATGTGCCCATTGTCAGAAATACGGACAGCGCCACCTAGTGGGAACAGGAAATGTCATGGCTTTAATTTTGTTGTACTGATTTTCACAGGTTCATCGTGGCCACCTCAAAAGCGGTGAATATCACCATCAGTCCCTCGTGATGCTTCAGTGCAAAAATTGTGACTTTAAACTGAACGGCGCACCCTGGTGGCAACGCTGTTCACCATGAAAGATGAAGTGGCTTTTGAGGGTCTTGGAAAGTTTATAGAGGCTTGAAATTTGGCACACACCTCCAATGTGACGAAGGCTTTGTTGTCATCTGATCATTTTCATTGAATATCCCAAAATGGCTCCACAGCGCCCCCTACAAAATTTCAAAACCACAGCCCCAGCTCTGTGTTTTATGTATGAATCTGAAACCTGGTAGGCTTATAGGAGATATCAAGATGTACAAAAAAGTCTCTTGGAGCAATATCCCAAATCCAACAGGAAGTCAGCCATTTTAAAATTAATGTGCAATTTTGGCAACATTTTCCCCTCTTTTCAGGCACCGTGCTTTGACGTACTCCTGCAAGGGATTTCATCAGATTGATGCAATCTCCTGTGTGTGGAATCTAAAGACCTTTGTGATGTTAAATTGCGAAGCTTTTTACGTCCAGGGAAACGGGGTGGTCATGGCGGCACGTAGAGTTTCAATCACTCGCCAAAAAGCAGTAATCTGCTGTCACTCAAAAACACAATGTCCAATCTCTCCCAAAGCTCATAGGCGTGATGAGACTCGAGCTCGGAAATGTTTGTTATGCCATTTGTGCATAATGGTTAGAGCGCCACCTAGTGGAACGACTAACTAATCATAAATGAATGAGTTGAAATGTTAGCTGGTGGTTAAATGCATGAATTCCATCAATGTGACATCAGATCGGAGGTGCTGGTTTTAGGTGTTGGGCGTGGCTCGACGCGCCGGGGGTGCGAGGGCCCTCATAACGCTGCTTGCAGCTTTAATTATTATTATTATTATTATTATTATTTCGGCAAATGAATTGGCCGTTTGAGGGCCTAAACATGCTCGAAAACTCATGAAATTTTGCACACGCGTCAGGTCTGGTGAAAATTTACGTATTTTAATGTTCTCAGACATGGCCAGGGAAAATTAGCTCAGTAGCGCCACCTAGAAAAATGAAAAACGCGAGCCCCCGGTATGGGTATGACCTACATGTTTGAAAGTCGGTACACCTATATAATGTTCAGAGTCGAACAAAAAAGTCTATTATGGCAATGTCCTAAACCCAACAGGAAGTCCGCCATTTTGGATTGAAGGTGACATTTTGGCTCTGATTTTACCATTTCCATGCCTCGAACTTTGACGAACTCCTCCTTGGGGTTTGATTTCATAACCTTCATATTTGGTCAGTGCCAACTACACCCTTATGCCATGTTAAATTGCGGAGCTTTTGAGTTTTCACAATACCATGAGGCCGTGGCGCCATGGCGAATTTCGATGACTCGCCATGAAAATCTTATTGCCTCTCATTCTGTCATAGATTTTCTGACCTTGACCAAAGTGAACACATATGATAAGGCTCCATCCCTGAACATATTTCAACTGCCATATTTTACATCAGGGACAGCGCCACCTAGTGGGAACAGGAAATGTCATGTTTTACACTTTGGGGTACAGTATTGTGATGGGTGACATCTGCAGCCTCAAATTTCTCCAGGAAAGCCTTAAGGAGTTGGTCTTGGGTTACAGTGAAAACTGTGACTTTTCGCAAAAGGGTGTGACACCAGCGGCATGGCGAACTTTGATGTCACGCCATGAAGAAACAAATTAGTATAACTCAATGAAATCCAGTCTGATCAGTACCAGACTTTACAGGCATGATGTCAGACCCGCCCTGAACAGATTGATGTGCCCATTGTCGGGAATACGGACAGCGCCACCTAGTGGCAACAGGAAATGTCATGGCTTTAATTTTGTTGTACTGATTTTCACAGGTTCATCGTGGCCACCTCAAAAGCGGAGAATATCACCATCAGTCCCTCGTGATGCTTCAGTGCAAAAATTGTGACTTTAAACTGAACGGCGCACCCTGGTGGCAATGCGGTCCACCATGAAAGATGAAGTGGCTTTTGAGGGGCTTGGAAAGTTTATAGAGGCTTGAAATTTGGCACACACCTCCAATGTGATGAAGGCTTTGTTGTTATGTGATCATTTTCATTGAATAGCGCGAAATGGCTCCACAGCGCCCCCTACAAAATTTCAAAACCACAGCCCCAGCTCTGTGTTTTATCTATGAGTCTGAAACCTGGTAAGATTATAGGAGATATCAAGATGTACAAAAAAGTCTCTTGGTGCAATATCCCAAATCGAACAGGAAGTCAGCCATTTTAAAATTAACGTGCAATTTTGGCAACATTTTCCCCTCTCTTCAGGCACCGTTCTTTGACGTACTTCTCCAAGGGATTTCATCAGATTGATGCAATCTCCTGTGTGTGGAATCTAAAGACCTTTGTGATGTTAAATTGCGAAGCTTTTTACATTCAGGGAAACGGGATGGTCATGGCGGCACATAGAGTTTCAATCACTCGCCAAAAAGCAGTAATCTACTGTCACTCAAAAACACAATGTCCAATCTCTCCCAAAGCTCATAGGCGGGATGAGACTCGAGCTCGGAAATGTTTGTTATGCCCTTTGTCTATAATGGTTAGAGCGCCACCTAGTGGGACGACTATACTCATGGTTGAACCAAATGAAATGTTAACTGGTGGTTAAATGCATGAATTCCATCAATGTGACATCAGATCGGACGTGCTGGTTTTAGGTGTTGGGCGTGGCTCGACGCGCCGGGGGTGCGAGGGCCCTCATAACGCTGCTTGCAGCTTTAATTAGGGCCCGAGCACTGACAGTGCGAAGGCCCTATTGTAATTGCTCTGTTTATTATTATTATTATTATTATTAGGGCCCGAGCACTGACAGTGCGAAGGCCCTATTGTAATTGCTCTGTTTATTATTATTATTATTATTATTATTATTATTATTAGGGCCCGAGCACCGAGAGTGCGAAGGCCCTATTGTATCTGCTCCGTTTCTTATTATTATTATTATTATTATTATTAGGGCCCGAGCACTGACTGTGCGAAGGCCCTATTGTATCTGCTCCGTTTCTTATTATTATTATTATTCACCCCAAACAAGGGCCTTTTTGAGGGCCTAAACATGCTCAAAAACTCATGAAATTTTGCAGACATGCCAGGTCTGGTGAAAAATTTTGTATTTTAATGGTTTTACTTATGAGCACTGGGAAATGGCTCTAGAGCGCCACCTATGCCTTGTTAAATGCAGCCCTACGACCACATAGTTTGAGCTACATGTATGAAATTTGGCACACATGTGTATCATGACGAGCCGAACAAAAAAGTCAGTGGGCCCATTGATGCAAACCCAACAGGAAGTCCGCAATTTAGAAGTGAAGGTGACATTTTGGCTCTAATTTTGTCGTTTCCATGCCTCGAACTTTAACGAACTCCTCCTTGGAAATTGGTCGTATAAGCTTCATATTTGGTCAGTGCCAACTACACCCTTGTGCCATGTTAAATTGCGGAGCTTTTGAGTTTTCACAATACCATGAGGCCGTGGCGCCACGGCGAATTTCGATGACTCGCCATGAAAATCTTATTGCCTCTCATTCTGTCATACATTGTCCGATCTGGACCAAAGAGCACACATATGATAAGGCTCCACCCCTGAACATATTTCAACTGCCATATTTGACACCAGGGATAGCGCCACCTAGTGGGAACAGGAAATGTCATGTTTTACACTTTGGGGTACAGTATAGTGATGGGTGACATCTGCAGCCTCAAATTTCTCCAGGAAAGCCTTAAGGAGTTGGTCTTGGGTTACAGTGAAAACTGTGAGTTTTCGCGAAAGGGTGTGACCCCAGCAGCATGGCGAACTTTGATGTCACGCCATGAAGAAACAAATTACTATAACTCAATGAAATCCAGTCTGATTAGTACCAGACTTTACAGGCATGATGTCTCACCCGCCCTGAACAGATTGATGTGCCCATTGTCAGGAATATGAAGAGCGCCACCTAGTGGGAAGAGGAAATGTCATGTCTTACACTTTGTTGTACTGATTTTCACAGGTTCATAGTGGCCACCTCAAAAGCGGTGAATATCACCATCAGTCCTTGATGATGCTTTAGTGCAAAAATTGTGACTTTAAACTGAACGGCGCACCCTGGTGGCAACGCTGTTCACCATGAAAGATGAAGTGTCTTTTGAGGGTCTTGGCAAGTTTATAGAGGCTTGAAATTTGGCACACACCTCCAATGTGACGATGGCTTTGTTGTCATGTGATCATTTTCATTGAATATCCCAAAATGGCTCCACAGCGCCCCCTACAAAATTTCAAAACCACAGCCCCAGCTCTGTGTTTTATGTATGAATCTGAAACCTGGTAGGCTTATAGGAGATATCAAGATGTACAAAAAAGTCTCTTGGAGCAATATCCCAAATCCAACAGGAAGTCAGCCATTTTAAAATTAATGTGCAATTTTGGCAACATTTTCCCCTCTTTTCAGGCATCGTTCTTTGACGAACTCCTCCAAGGGATTTCATCAGATTGGACCGATCTGCAGTTTGTGGAATCCAAAGACCTTTGTGATGTTAAATTGCGAAGCTTTTTACGTCCAGGGAAACGGGGTGGTTATGGCGGCACTTAGAGTTTGAATCACTCGCCAAAAAGCAGTAATCTGCTGTCACTCAAAAACACAATGTCCAATCTCTCCCAAACGTCTCAGGTGTGATTAGACTCGAGCTCGGAAGTGTTTGTTATGCCATTTGTACATAATGGTTAGAGCGCCACCTAGTGGAACGACTAACTAATCATGAATGAATGAGTTGAAATGTTAGCTGGTGGTTAAATGCATGAATTCCATCAATGTGACATCAGATCGGACGTGCTGGTTTTAGGTGTTGGGCGTGGCTCGACGCGCCGGGGGTGCGAGGGCCCTCATAACGCTGCTTGCAGCTTTAATTATTATTATTATTATTATTATTCACCCCAAACAAGGGCCTTTTTGAGGGCCTAAACATGCTCAAAAACTCATGAAATTTTGCACACATGCCAGGTTTGGTGAAAAATTTTGTATTTTAATGGTTTTACATATGAGCACTGGGAAATGGCTCTACAGCGCCACCTATGCCTTGTTAAATGCAGCCCTACGACCACATCGTTTGAGCTACATGTATGAAATTTGGCACACATGTGTATCATGCCAAGACGAACAAAAAAGTCAGTGGGCCCATTGACGCAAACCCAACAGGAAGTCCGCCATTTGGAAGAGAAGGTGACATTTTGGCTCTAATTTTGCCATTTCCATGCCTCGAACTTTAACGAACTCCTCCTTGGGATTTGGTCCTATAAACTTCAAATTTGGACAGTGTCAACTACACCCTTGTGCCATGTTAAATTGCGGAGCTTTTGAGTTTTCACAATACTATGAGGCCGTGGCGCCATGGCGAATTTCGATGACTCGCCATGAAAATCTTATTGCCTCTCATTTTGTCATACATTTTCTGACCTTGACCAAAGTGAACACATATGATAAGGCTCCACCCCTGAACATATTTCAACTGCCATATTTGACCTCAAGGACAGCGCCACCTAGTGGGAACAGGAAATGTTATGTTTTACACTTTGGGGTACAGTATAGTGATGGGTGACATCTGCAGCCTCAAATTTCTCCAGGAAAGCCTTAAGGAGTTGGTCTTGGGTTTCAGTGAAAACTGTGAGTTTTCGCGAAAGGGTGTGACCCCAGCAGCATGGCGAACTTTGATGTCACGCCATGAAGAAACAAATTAGTATAACTCAATGAAATCCAGTCTGATCAGTACCAGACTTTACAGGCATGATGTCAGACCCGCCCTGAACAGATTGATGTGCCCATTGTCGGAAATACGGACAGCGCCACCTAGTGGCAACAGGAAATGTCATGGCTTTAACTTTGTTGTACTGATTTTCACAGGTTCATCGTGGCCACCTCAAAAGCGGTGAATATCAACATCAGTCCCTCGTGATGCTTCAGTGCAAAAATTGTGACTTTAAACTGAACGGCGCACCCTGGTGGCAACGCGGTTCACCATGAAAGATGAAGTGGCTTTTGAGGGGCTTGGAAAGTTTATAGAGGCTTGAAATTTGGCACACACCTCCAAATGGATGTAGGCTTTGTTGTCATGTGATCATTTTCATTGAATAGCTCGAAATTGCTCCACAGCGCCCCCTACAAAATTTCAAAACAACAGCCCCTGCTCTGTGTTTCATCTATGAGTCTGAAACCTGGTAAGCTTATGGAAAATATCAAGATGTACAAAAAAGTCTCTTGGAGCAATATCCCAAATCCAACAGGAAGTCAGCCATTTTAAAATTAATGTGTAATTTTGGCGACATTTTCCCCTCTTTTCAGGCTTCATACTTTGACGAACTCCTCCAAGGGATTTCATCATATTGAACCATTCTCCAGTGTGTGGAATCTAAAGACCTTTGTGATGTTAAATTGCGAAGCTTTTTACGTTCAAGGAAACGGGGTGGTCATGGCGGCACGTGGAGTTTCAATCACTGGCCAAAAAGCAGTAATATGCTGTCACTCAAAGACACAAAGTCCAATCTCTCCCAAAGGTCGCAGGCGTGATGAGACTCGAGCTCGGAAATGTTTGTTATTCCCTTTGTCTATAATGGTTAGAGCGCCACCTAGTGGGACGACTATAATGATGACTGAATGAGATGAAATGTTAGCTGGTGGTTAAATGCATGAATTCCATCAATGTGACATCAGATCGGACGTGCTGGTTTCAGGTGTTGGGCGTGGCTCGACACGCCGGGGGTGCGAGGGCCCTCATAACGCTGCTTGCAGCTTTAATTATTATTATTATTATTATTTCGGCAAATGAATTGGCCGTTTGAGGGCCTAAACATGCTCGAAAACTCATGAAATTTTGCACACGCGTCAGGTCTGGTGAAAATTTACGTATTTTAATGTTCCCAGACATGGCCAGGGAAAATTAGCTCAGTAGCGCCACCTAGAAAAATGAAAAACGCGAGCCCCCGATATGGGTATGACCTACATGTTTGAAAGTCGGCACACCTATATAACGTTCAGAGTCAAACAAAAAAGTCTATTATGGCAATGTCCTAAACCCAACAGGAAGTCCGCCATTTTGGATTGAAGGTGACATTTTGGCTCTGATTTTACCGTTTCCATGCCTCGAACTTTAACGAACTCCTCCTTGGGGTTTGATTTCATAACCTTCATATTTGGTCAGTGCCAACTACACCCTTGTGCCATGTTAAATTGCGGAGCTTTTGAGTTTTCACAATACCATGAGGCCGTGGCGCCACGGCGAATTTCGATGACTCGCCATGAAAATCTTATTGCCTCTCATTTTGTCATACATTTTCTGACCTTGACCAAAGTGAACACATATGATAAGGCTCCACCCCTGAACATATTTCAACTGCCATATTTGACATCAAGGACAGCGCCACCTAGTGGGAACAGGAAATGTCATGTTTTACACTTTGGGGTACAGTATAGTGATGGGTGACATCTGCAGCCTCAAATTTCTCCAGGAAAGCCTTAAGGAGTTGGTCTTGGGGTACAGTGAAAACTGTGGCTTTTCACGAAAGGGTGTGACCTCAGCAGCATGGCGAACTTTGATATCTCGCCATGAAGAAACAAATTAGTATAACTCCATGAAATCCAGTCTGATTAGTACCAGACTTTACAGGCATGATGTCAGACCCGCCCTGAACAGATTGATGTGCCCATTGTCAGGAATATGAAGAGCGCCACCTAGTGGGAACAGGAAATGTCATGTCTTACACTTTGTTGTACTGATTTTCACAGGTTCATAGTGGCCACCTCAAAAGCGGTGAATATCACCATCAGTCCTTGATGATGCTTTAGTGCAAAAATTGTGACTTTAAACTGAACGGCGCACCCTGGTGGCAACGCTGTTCACCATGAAAAATGAAGTGGCTTTTGAGGGGCTTGGAAAGTTTATAGAGGCTTGAAATTTGGCACACACCTCCATTGTGATGAATGCTTTGTTGTTATGTGATCATTTTCATTGAATAGCGCAAAATGGCTCCACAGCGCCCCCTACAAAATTTCAAAACATCAGCCCCAGCTCTGTGTTTTATGTATGAGTCTGAAACCTGGTAAGCTTATAGGAGATATCAAGATGTACAAAAAAGTCTCTTGGAGCAATATCCCAAATCCAACAGGAAGTCAGCCATTTTAAAATTAATGTGTAATTTTTGTGACATTTTCCCCTCTTTCCAGCCACCGTTCTTTGACGAACTCCTCCAAGGGATTTCATCATATTGAACCAATCTCCAGTGTGTGGAATCTAAAGACCTTTGTGATGTTAAATTGCGAAGCTTTTTACGTTCAGGGAAACGGGTGGTCATGGCGGCACGTGGAGTTTCAGTCACTCGCCAAAAAGCAGTAATCTGCTGTCACTCAAAATCAAAATGTCCAATATGTCCCAAAGGTCGCAGGCGTGATGAGACTCGAGCTGGGAAATGTTTGTTATGCCATTTGTCAGTAATGGTTAGAGCGCCACCTAGTGGGACGACTATAATCATGGTTGAATGAGATGAAATGTTAGCTGGTGGTTGAATGCATGAATTTCATCAATGTGACATCAGATCGGACGTGCTGGTTGTAGGTGTTGGGCGTAGCTCGACGCGATGGGGTGCGAGGGCCCTCATAACGCTGCTTGCAGCTTTAATTATTAGGGCCCGAGCACTGACAGTGCGAAGGCCCTATTGTAATTGCTCTGTTTATTATTATTATTATTAGGGCCCGAGCACTGACAGTGCGAAGGCCCTATTGTAATTGCTCTGTTTATTATTATTATTATTATTATTATTATTATTATTCCGGCAAATGAATTGGCCGTTTGAGGGCCTAAACATGCTCGAAAACTCATGAAATTTTGCACACGCGTCAGGTCTGGTGAAAATTTACGTATTTTAATGTTCTCAGACATGGCCAGGGAAAATTAGCTCAGTAGCGCCACCTAGAAAAATGAAAAACGCGAGCCCCCGGTATGGGTATGACCTACATGTTTGAAAGTCGGTACACCTATATAACGTTCAGAGTCGAACAAAAAAGTCTATTATGGCAATGTCCTAAACCCAACAGGAAGTCCGCCATTTTGGATTGAAGGTGACATTTTGGGTCTGATTTTACCGTTTCCATGCCTTGTACTTTAACGAACTCCTCCTTGGGATTTGGTCCTATAAACTTCAAATTTGGACAGTGTCAACTACACCCTTGTGCCATGTTAAATTGCGGAGCTTTTGAGTTTTCACAATAGTATGAGGCCGTGGCGCCATGGCGAATTTCGATGACTCGCCATGAAAATCTTATTGCCTCTCATTCTGTCATACATGTTCCGATCTGGACCAAAGAGCACACATATGATAAGGCTCCACCCCTGAACATATTTCAACTGCCATATTTGACATCAAGGACAGCGCCACCTAGTGGGAACAGGAAATGTCATGTTTTACACTTTGGGGTACAGTATAGTGATGGGTGACATCTGCAGCCTCAAATTTCTCCAGGAAAGCCTTAAGGAGTTGGTCTTGGGTTACAGTGAAAACTGTGACTTTTCGCAAAAGGGTGTGACCCCAGCGGCGTGGCGAACTTTGATGTCACGCCATGAAGAAACAAATTAGTATAACTCAATGAAATCCAGTCTGATCAGTACCAGACTTTACAGGCATGATGTCAGACCCGCCCTGAACAGATTGATGTGCCCATTGTCGGAAATACGGACAGCGCCACCTAGTGGCAACAGGAAATGTCATGGCTTTAATTTTGTTGTACTGATTTTCACAGGTTCATCTTGGCCACCTCAAAAGCGGTGAATATCACCATCAGTCCCTCGTGATGCTTCAGTGCAAAAATTGTGAGTTTAAACTGAACGGCGCACCCTGGTGGCAACGCTGTTCAACATGAAAGATGAAGTGGCTTTTGAGGGTCTTGGCAAGTTTATAGAGGCTTGAAATTTGGCACACACCTCCAAATGGATGAAGGCTTTGTTGGCATGTGATCATTTTCATTGAATAGCGCGAAATTGCTCCACAGCGCCCCCTACAAAATTTCAAAACCACAGCCCCTGCTCTGTGTTCTATGTATGATTCTGAAACCTGGTAAGGTTATAGGAGATATCAAGATGTACAAAAAAGTCTCTTGGAGCAATATCCCAAATCCAACAGGAAGTCAGCCATTTTAAAATTAATGTGTAATTTTGGCAACATTTTCCCCTCTTTCCAGGCATCGTTCTTTGACGAACTCCTCCAAGGGATTTCATCAGATTGGACCGATCTGCAGTTTGTGGAATCTAAAGACCTTTGTGATGTTAAATTGCGAAGCTTTTTACGTCCAGGGAAACGGGGTGGTTATGGCGGCACTTAGAGTTTGAATCACTCGCCAAAAAGCAGTAATCTGCTGTCACTCAAAAACACAATGTCCAATCTCTCCCAAACGTCATATCGGAGGTGCTGGTTTTAGGTGTTGGGCTTGGCTCGACGCGCCGGGGGTGCGAGGGCCCTCGTAACGCTGCTTGCAGCTTTAATTATTATTATTATTATTATTATTATTATTATTATTATTATTATTCCGGCAAATGAATTGGCCTTTTGAGGGCCTAAACATGCTCGAAAACTCATGAAATTTTGCACACGTGTCAGGTCTGGTGAAAATTTACGTATTTTAATGTTCTCAGACATGGCCAGGGAAAATTAGCTCAGTAGCGCCACCTAGAAAAATGAAAAATGCGAGCCCCCGGTATGGGTATGACCTACATATTTGAAAGTCAGTACACCTATATAACGTTGCGAGTCGAACAAAAAAGTCTATTATGGCAATGTCCTAAACCCAACAGGAAGTCCGCCATTTTGGATTGAAGGTGACATTTTGGGTCTGATTTTACCGTTTCCATGCCTTGTACTTTAACGAACTCCTCCTTGGGATTTGGTCCTATAAACTTCAAATTTGGACAGTGTCAACTACACCCTTGTGCCATGTTAAATTGCGGAGCTTTTGAGTTTTCACAATAGTATGAGGCCGTGGCGCCATGGCGAATTTTGATGACTCGCCATGAAAATCTTATTGCCTCTCATTCTGTCATACATGTTCCGATCTGGACCAAACAGCACACATATGATAAGGCTCCACCCCTGAACATATTTCAACTGCCATATTTGACATAAGGGCCAGCGCCACCTAGTGGGAACAGGAAATGTCATGTTTTACACTTTGGGGTACAGTATAGTGATGGGTGACATCTGCAGCCTCAAATTTCTCCAGGAAAGCCTTAAGGAGTTGGTCTTGGGTTACAGTGAAAACTGTGACTTTTCGCAAAAGGGTGTGACCCCAGCAGCATGGCGAATTTTGATGTCACGCCATGAAGAAACAAATTAGTATAACTCAATGAAATCCAGTCTGATCAGTACCAGACTTTACAGGCATGATGTCAGACCCGCCCTGAACAGATTGATGTGCCCATTGTCAGGAATATGAAGAGCGCCACCTAGTGGGAACAGGAAATGTCATGTCTTACACTTTGTTGTACTGATTTTCACAGGTTCATAGTGGCCACCTCAAAAGCGGTGAATATCACCATCAGTCCTTGATGATGCTTTAGTGCAAAAATTGTGACTTTAAACTGAACGGCGCACCCTGGTGGCAACGCTGTTCACCATGAAAAATGAAGTGGCTTTTGAGGGGCTTGGAAAGTTTATAGAGGCTTGAAATTTGGCACACACCTCCATTGTGCTTAAGGCTTTGTTGTTATGTGATCATTTTCATTGAATAGCGCAAAATGGCTCCACAGCGCCCCCTACAAAATTTCAAAACGTCAGCCCCAGCTCTGTGTTTTATGTATGAGTCTGAAACCTGGTAAGCTTATAGGAGATATCAAGATGTACAAAAAAGTCTCTTGGAGCAATATCCCAAATCTAACAGGAAGTCAGCCATTTTAAAATTAATGTGTAATTTTTGTGACATTTTCCCCTCTTTCCAGTCACCGTTCTTTGACGAACTCCTCCAAGGGATTTCATCATATTGAACCAATCTCCAGTGTGTGGAATCTAAAGACCTTTGTGATGTTAAATTGCGAAGGTTTTTACATTCAGGAAACGGGGTGGTCATGGCGGCATGTGGAGTTTCAGTCACTCGCCAAAAAGCAGTAATCTGCTGTCACTCAAAATCAAAATGTCCAATATGTCCCAAAGGTCGCAGGCGTGATGAGACTCGAGCTCGGAAATGTTTGTTATGCCATTTGTCAGTAATGGTTAGAGCGCCATCTAGTGGGACTACTATAATCATGATTGAATGAGATGAAATGTTAGCTGGTGGTTAAATGCATGAATTCCATCAATGTGACATCAGATCGGAGGTGCTGGTTGTAGGTGTTGGGTGTAGCTCGACGCGATGGGGTGCGAGGGCCCTCATAACGCTGCTTGCAGCTTTAATTAGGGCCCGAGCACTGAGAGTGCGAAGGCCCTATTGTATCTGCTCCGTTTCTTATTATTATTAGGGCCCGAGCACTGACAGTGCGAAGGCCCTATTGTAATTGCTCTGTTTATTATTAGGGCCCGAGCACCGAGAGTGCGAAGGCCCTATTGTATCTGCTCCGTTTCTTATTATTATTATTATTATTATTATTATTATTATTATTCAGGCGAAACAAGGGCCTTTTTGAGGGCCTAAACATGCTCAAAAACTCATGAAATTTTGCACACATGCCAGGTCTGGTGAAAAATTTTGTATTTTAATGGTTTTACATATGAGCACTGGGAAATGGCTCTACAGCGCCACCTATGCCTTGTTAAATGCAGCCCTACGACCACATCGTTTGAGCTACACGTATGAAATTTGGCACACATGTGTATCATGCCAAGACGAACAAAAAAGTCTGTGGGCCCATTGACGCAAACCCAACAGGAAGTCCGCCATTTGGAAGAGAAGGTGACATTTTGGCTCTAATTTTGCCATTTCCATGCCTCGAACTTTTGCGAACTCCTCCTTGGGGTTTGATTTCATAACCTTCATATTTGGTCAGTGTCAACTACACCCTTGTGCCATGTTAAATTGCGGAGCTTTTGAGTTTTCACAATACGGTGACGCCGTGGCGCCACGGCGAATTTCGATGACTCGCCATGAAAATCTTATTGCCTCTCATTTTGTCATACATTTTCTGACCTTGACCAAAGTGAACACATATGATAAGGCTCCACCCCTGAACATATTTCAACTGCCATATTTCACACCAGGGACAGCGCCACCTAGTGGGAACAGGAAATGTCATGTTTTACACTTTGGGGTACAGTATAGTGATGGGTGACATCTGCAGCCTCAAATTTCTCCAGGAAAGCCTTAAGGAGTTGGTCTTGGGTTACAGTGAAAACTGTGAGTTTTCGCAAAAGGGTGTGACCCCAGCGGCATGGCGAACTTTGATGTCACGCCATGAAGAAACAAATTAGTATAACTCAATGAAATCCAGTCTGATCAGTACCAGACTTTACAGGCATGATGTCAGACCCGCCCTGAACAGATTGATGTGCCCATTGTCGGAAATACGGACAGCGCCACCTAGTGGCAACAGGAAATGTCATGGCTTTAATTTTGTTGTACTGATTTTCACAGGTTCATCGTGGCCACCTGAAAAGCGGTGAATATCACCATCAGTCCCTCGTGATGCTTCAGTGCAAAAATTGTGACTTTAAACTGAACGGCGCACCCTGGTGGCAACGCTGTTCACCATGAAAGATGAAGTGGCTTTTGAGGGTCTTGGCAAGTTTATAGAGGCTTGAAATTTGGCACACACCTCCAATGTGACGAAGGCTTTGATGTCATGTGATCATTTTCACTGAATAGCGAGAAATGGCTCCACAGCGCCCCCTACAAACATTCAAAATATCAGCCCCAGCTCTGTGTTTTATGTATGAGTCTGAAACCTGGTAAGCTTATAGGAGATATCAAGATGTACAAAAAAGTCTCTTGGAGCAATATCCCAAATCACACAGGAAGTCAGCCATTTTAAAATTAATGTGTAATTTTGGCGACATTTTCCCCTCTTTTCAGGCTTCATACTTTGACGAACTCCTCCAAGGGATTTCATCATATTGAACCATTCTCCAGTGTGTGGAATCTAAAGACCTTTGTGATGTTAAATTGCGAAGCTTTTTACGTTCAAGGAAACGGGGTGGTCATGGCGGCACGTGGAGTTTCAATCACTGGCCAAAAAGCAGTAATCTGCTGTCACTCAAAATCAAAATATTCAATCTCTCCCAAAGGTCGCAGGCGTGATGAGACTCCAGCTCGGAAATATTTGTTATGCCATTTGTACATAATGGTTAGAGCGCCACCTAGTGGAACGACTAACTAATCATGAATGAATGAGTTGAAATGTTAGCTGGTGGTTAAATGCATGAATTCCATCAATGTGACATCACATCGGACGTGCTGGTTTTAGGTGTTGGGCGTGGCTCGACGTGCCGGGGGTGCGAGGGCCCTCATAACGCTGCTTGCAGCTTTAATTATTATTATTATTATTATTTCGGCAAATGAATCGGCCTTTTGAGGACCTAAACATGCTCGAAAACTCATGAAATTTCGCACACGCGTCAGGTCTGGTGAAAATTTACGTATTTTAATGTTCTCAGACATGGCCAGGGAAAATTAGCTCAGTAGCGCCACCTAGAAAAATGAAAAACGCGAGCCCCCGGTATGGGTATGACCTACATGTTTGAAAGTCGGTACACCTATATAACGTTCAGAGTCGAACAAAAAAGTCTATTATGGCAATGTCCTAAACCCAACAGGAAGTCCGCCATTTTGGATTGAAGGTGACATTTTGGGTCTGATTTTACCGTTTCCATGCCTTGTACTTTAACGAACTCCTCCTTGGGATTTGGTCCTATAAACTTCAAATTTGGACAGTGTCAACTACACCCTTGTGCCATGTTAAATTGCGGAGCTTTTGAGTTTTCACAATAGTATGAGGCCGTGGCGCCATGGCGAATTTTGATGACTCGCCATGAAAATCTTATTGCCTCTCATTCTGTCATACATGTTCCGATCTGGACCAAAGAGCACACATATGATAAGGCTCCACCCCTGAACATATTTCAACTGCCATATTTGACATCAAGGACAGCGCCACCTAGTGGGAACAGGAAATGTCATGTTTTACACTTTGGGGTACAGTATAGTGATGGGTGACATCTGCAGCCTCAAATTTCTCCAGGAAAGCCTTAAGGAGTTGGTCTTGGGTTACAGTGAAAACTGTGACTTTTCGCAAAAGGGTGTGACCCCAGCGGCGTGGCGAACTTTGATGTCACGCCATGAAGAAACAAATTAGTATAACTCAATGAAATCCAGTCTGATCAGTACCAGACTTTACAGGCATGATGTCAGACCCGCCCTGAACAGATTGATGTGCCCATTGTCGGAAATACGGACAGCGCCACCTAGTGGCAACAGGAAATGTCATGGCTTTAATTTTGTTGTACTGATTTTCACAGGTTCATCTTGGCCACCTCAAAAGCGGTGAATATCACCATCAGTCCCTCGTGATGCTTCAGTGCAAAAATTGTGACTTTAAACTGAACGGCGCACCCTGGTGGCAACGCTGTTCACGATGAAAGATGAAGTGGCTTTTGAGGGTCTTGGCAAGTTTATAGAGGCTTGAAATTTGGCACACACCTCCAATGTGACGAAGGCTTTGTTGTTATGTGATCATTTTCATTGAATATCCCAAAATGGCTCCACAGCGCCCCCTACAAACATTCAAAACCACAGCCCCTTCTCTGTGTTTTATGTATGAGTCTGAAACCTGGTAAGCTTATAGGAGATATCAAGATGTACAAAAAAGTCTCTTGGAGCAATATCCCAAATCC
This sequence comes from Rhamphochromis sp. 'chilingali', assembly GCF_963969265.1. NCBI lineage: Eukaryota > Metazoa > Chordata > Actinopteri > Cichliformes > Cichlidae > Rhamphochromis > Rhamphochromis sp. 'chilingali'. The sequence continues at coordinate 4,721,071 of NC_137942.1, read as the reverse complement.
AACAGGAAGTCAGCCATTTTAAAATTAATGTGTAATTTTGGCAACATTTTCCCATCTTTTCAGGCACCGTACTTTGACGAACTCCTCCAAGGGATTTCATCAGATTGGACCGATCTGCAGCTTGTGGAATCTAAAGACCTTTGTGATGTTAAATTGCGAAGCTTTTTACGTTCAGCGAAACGGGGTGGTTATGGCGGCACTTAGAGTTTGAATAACTCGCCACAAAGCAGTAATCTGCTGTCACTCAAAAACACAATGTCCAATCTCTCCCAAACGTCTCAGGTGTGATGAGACTGGAGCTCGGAAATGTTTGGTATGCCATTTGTCGGTAATAGTTAGAGCGCCACCTATTGGGACGACTATAATCATGGTTCAATGAGATGAAATGTTAGCTGGTGGTTAAATGCATGAATTCCATCAATGTGACATCACATCGGACGTGCTGGTTTTAGGTGTTGGGCGTGGCTCGACACGCCGGGGTGCGAGGGCCCTCATAACGCTGCTTGCAGCTTTAATTATTATTATTATTATTATTATTATTATTATTATTCACCCCAAACAAGGGCCTTTTTGAGGGCCTAAACATGCTCAAAAACTCATGAAATTTTGCACACATGCCAGGTTTGGTGAAAAATTTTGTATTTTAATGGTTTTACATATGAGCACTGGGAAATGGCTCTAGAGCGCCACCTATGCCTTGTTAAATGCAGCCCTACGACCACACGGTTTGAGCTACATGTATGAAATTTGGCACACATGTGTATCATGCCAAGATGAACAAAAAAGTCTGTGGGCCCATTGACGCAAACCCAACAGGAAGTCCGCCATTTTGGATTGAAGGTGACATTTTGGCTCTGATTTTACCGTTTCCATGCCTTGTACTTTAACGAACTCCTCCTTGGGATTTGGTCCTATAAACTTCAAATTTGGACAGTGTCAACTACACCCTTGTGCCATGTTAAATTGCGGAGCTTTTGAGTTTTCACAATACTATGAGGCCGTGGCGCCATGGCGAATTTCGATGACTCGCCATGAAAATCTTATTGCCTCTCATTCTGTCATACATGTTCCGATCTGGACCAAAGTGAACACATATGATAAGGCTCCACCCCTGAACATATTTCAACTGCCATATTTGACATCAAGGACAGCGCCACCTAGTGGGAACAGGAAATGTCATGTTTTACACTTTGGGGTACAGTATAGTGATGGGTGACATCTGCAGCCTCAAATTTCTCCAGGAAAGCCTTAAGGAGTTGGTCTTGGGTTACAGTGAAAACTGTGAGTTTTCGCAAAAGGGTGTGACCCCAGCAGCATGGCGAACTTTGATGTCACGCCATGAAGAAAGAAATTAGTATAACTCAATGAAATCCAGTCTGATCAGTACCAGACTTTACAGGCATGATGTCAGACCCGCCCTGAACAGATTGATGTGCCCATTGTCGGAAATACGGACAGCGCCACCTAGTGGCCACAGGAAATGTCATGGCTTTAATTTTGTTGTACTGATTTTCACAGGTTCATCGTGGCCACCTCAAAAGCGATGAATATCAACATCAGTCCCTCGTGATGCTTCAGTGCAAAAATTGTGACTTTAAACTGAACGGCGCACCCTGGTGGCAACGCGGTTCACCATGAAAGATGAAGTGGCTTTTGAGGGGCTTGGAAAGTTTATAGAGGCTTGAAATTTGGCACACACCTCCAAATGGATGTAGGCTTTGTTGTCATGTGATCATTTTCATTGAATAGCGCGAAATTGCTCCACAGCGCCCCCTACAAAATTTCAAAACATCAGCCCCAGCTCTGTGTTTCATCTATGAGTCTGAAACCTGGTAAGCTTATGGAAAATATCAAGATGTACAAAAAAGTCTCTTGGAGCAATATCCCAAATCCAACAGGAAGTCAGCCATTTCAAAAATTAATGTGTAATTTTGGCAACATTTTCCCCTCTTTTCAGGCTTCATACTTTGACGAACTCCTCCAAGGGATTTCATCATATTGAACCATTCTCCAGTGTGTGGAATCTAAAGACCTTTGTGATGTTAAATTGCGAAGCTTTTTACGTTCAAGGAAACGGGGTGGTCATGGCGGCACGTGGAGTTTCAATCACTCGCCAAAAAGCAGTAATCTGCTGTCACTCAAAATCAAAATGTCCAATATGTCCCAAAGGTCGCAGGCGTGATGAGACTCGAGCTAGGAAATGTTTGTTATGCCATTTGTCAGTAATGGTTAGAGCGCCACCTAGTGGGACGACTATAATGATGATTGAATGAGATGAAATGTTAGCTGGTGGTTGAATGCATGAATTCCATCAATGTGACATCAGATCGGACGTGCTGGTTTCAGGTGTTGGGCATGGCTCGACACGCCGGGGGTGCGAGGGCCCTCCTAACGCTGCTTGCAGCTTTAATTATTATTATTATTATTTCGGCAAATGAATTGGCCGTTTGAGGGCCTAAACATGCTCGAAAACTCATGAAATTTTGCACACGCGTCAGGTCTGGTGAAAATTTACGTACTTTAATGTTCTCAGACATGGCCAGGGAAAATTAGCTCAGTAGCGCCACCTAGAAAAATGAAAAACGCGAGCCCCCGATATGGGTATGACCTACATGTTTGAAAGTCGGTACACCTATATAACGTTCAGAGTCGAACAAAAAAGTCTATTATGGCAATGTCCTAAACCCAACAGGAAGTCCGCCATTTTGGATTGAAGGTGACATTTTGGCTCTGATTTTGCCATTTCCATGCCTCGAACTTTTGCGAACTCCTCCTTGGGGTTTCATTTCATAACCTTCAAATTTGGACAGTGTCAACTACACCCTTGTGCCATGTTAAATTGCGGAGCTTTTGAGTTTTCACAATACTATGAGGCCGTGGCGCCATGGCGAATTTCGATGACTCGCCATGAAAATCTTATTGCCTCTCATTCTGTCATACATGTTCCAATCTGGACCAAAGAGCACACATATGATAAGGCTCCACCCCTGAACATATTTCAACTGCCATATTTGACATCAAGGACAGCGCCACCTAGTGGGAACAGGAAATGTCATGTTTTACACTTTGGGGTACAGTATAGTGATGGGTGACATCTGCAGCCTCAAATTTCTCCAGGAAAGCCTTAAGGAGTTGGTCTTGGGTTACAGTGAAAACTGTGACTTTTTGCAAAAGGGTGTGACCCCAGCAGCATGGCGAACTTTGATGTCACGCCATGAAGAAACAAATTAGTATAACTCAATGAAATCCAGTCTGATCAGTACCAGACTTTACAGGCATGATGTCAGACCCGCCCTGAACAGATTGATGTGCCCATTGTCGGAAATACGGACAGCGCCACCTAGTGGCAACAGGAAATGTCATGGCTTTAACTTTGTTGTACTGATTTTCACAGGTTGATCGTGGCCACCTCAAAAGCGGTGAATATCACCATCAGTCCCTCGTGATGCTTCAGTGCAAAAATTGTGACTTTAAACTGAACGGCGCACCCTGGTGGCAACGCGGTTCATCATGAAAGATGAAGTGGCTTTTGAGGGGCTTGGAAAGTTTATAGAGGCTTGAAATTTGGCACACACCTCCAAATGGATGAAGGCATTGTTGTTATGTAACCATTTTCCTTGAATAGCGCAAAATGGCTCCACAGCGCCCCCTACAATATTTCAAAACATCAGCCCCTGCTCTGTGTTTCATCTATGAGTCTGACACTTGGTAAGCTTGTGTAAGATATCAAGATGTACAAAAAAGTCTCTTGGCGCAATATCCCAAATCCAACAGGAAGTCAGCCATTTTAAAATTAATGTGTAATTTTGATGACATTTTCCCCCCTTTTCAGGACTCATACTTTGACGAACTCCTCCAAGGGATTTCATCATATTGAACCATTCTCCAGGGTGTGGAATCTAAAGACCTTTGTGATGTTAAATTGCGAAGCTTTTTACGTTCAAGGAAACGGGGTGGTCATGGCGGCACGTGGAGTTTCAATCACTGGCCAAAAAGCAGTAATATGCTGTCACTCAAAGACACAAAGTCCAATCTCTCCCAAAGGTCGCAGGCGTGATGAGACTCGAGCTCGGAAATGTTTGTTATTCCCTTTGTCTATAATGGTTAGAGCGCCACCTAGTGGGACGACTATAATGATGACTGAATGAGATGAAATGTTAGCTGGTGGTTAAATGCATGAATTCCATCAATGTGACATCAGATCGGACGTGCTGGTTTCAGGTGTTGGGCGTGGCTCGACACGCCGGGGGTGCGAGGGCCCTCATAACGCTGCTTGCAGCTTTAATTATTATTATTAGGGCCCGAGCACCGAGAGTGCGAAGGCCCTATTGTATCTGCTCCGTTTCTTATTATTATTATTATTATTATTATTATTATTATTATTATTCAGGCGAAACAAGGGCCTTTTTCAGGGCCTAAACATGCTCAAAAACTCATGAAATTTTGCACACATGCCAGGTCTGGTGAAAAATTTTGTATTTTAATGGTTTTACATATGAGCACTGGGAAATGGCTCTAGAGCGCCACCTATGCCTTGTTAAATGCAGCCCTACGACCACATCGTTTCAGCTACATGTATGAAATTTGGCACACATGTGTATCATGCCAAGACGAACAAAAAAGTCTAGGGGCCCATTGACGCAAACCCAACAGGAAGTCCGCCATTTGGAAGAGAATGTGACATTTTGGCTCTAATTTTGCCATTTCCATGCCTCGAACTTTTGCGAACTCCTCCTTGGGATTTGGTTGTATAAGCTTCATCTTTGGTCAGTGTCAACTACACACCTGGGCCATGTTAAATTGCGGAGCTTTTGAGTTTTCACAATACTATGAGGCCGTGGCGCCATGGCGAATTTCGATGACTCGCCATGAAAATCTTATTGCCTCTCATTTTGTCATAGATTTTCTGACCTTGACCAAAGTGAACACATATGATAAGGCTCCACCCCTGAACATATTTCAACTGCCATATTTGACACCAGGGACAGCGCCACCTAGTGGGAACAGGAAATGTCATGTTTTACACTTTGGGGTACAGTATAGTGATGGGTGACATCTGCAGCCTCAAATTTCTCCAGAAAAGCCTTAAGGAGTTGGTCTTGGGTTACAGTGAAAACTGTGAGTTTTCGCGAAAGGGTGTGACCCCAGCAGCATGGCGAACTTTGATGTCACGCCATGAAGAAACAAATTAGTATAACTCAATGAAATCCAGTCTGATCAGTACCAGACTTTACAGGCATGATGTCAGACCCGCCCTGAACAGATTGATGTGCCCATTGTCAGGAATATGAAGAGCGCCACCTAGTGGGAAGAGGAAATGTCATGTCTTACACTTTGTTGTACTGATTTTCACAGGTTCATAGTGGCCACCTCAAAAGCGGTGAATATCACCATCAGTCCCTCGTGATGCTTTAGTGCAAAAATTGTGACTTTAAACTGAACGGCGCACCCTGGTGGCAACGCTGTTCACCATGAAAGATGAAGTGGCTTTTGAGGGTCTTGGCAAGTTTATAGAGGCTTGAAATTTGGCACACACCTCCAATGTGACGAAGGCTTTGATGTCATGTGATCATTTTCATTGAATATCCCAAAATGGCTCCACAGCGCCCCCTACAAAATTTCAAAACCACAGCCCCAGCTCTGTGTTTTATGTATGAATCTGAAACCTGGTAGGCTTATAGGAGATATCAAGATGTACAAAAAAGTCTCTTGGAGCAATATCCCAAATCCAACAGGAAGTCAGCCATTTTAAAATTAATGTGCAATTTTGGCAACATTTTCCCCTCTTTTCAGGCACCGTGCTTTGACGTACTCCTCCAAGGGATTTCATCATATTGAACCAATCTCCTGTGTGTGGAATCTAAAGACCTTTGTGATGTTAAATTGCGAAGCTTTTTACGTTCAGTGAAACGGGGTGGTTATGGTGGCACTTAGAGTTTGAATCACTCGCCAAAAAGCAGTAATCTGCTGTCACTCACAAACACAATGTCCAATCTCTCCCAAAGCTCATAGGCGTGATGAGACTCGAGCTCGGAAATGTTTGTTATGCCATTTGTACATAATGGTTAGAGCGCCACCTAGTGGAACGACTAACTAATCATGAATGAATGAGTTGAAATGTTAGCTGGTGGTTAAATGCATGAATTCCATCAATGTGACATCAGATCGGAGGTGCTGGTTTTAGGTGTTGGGCTTGGCTCGACGCGCCGGGGGTGCGAGGGCCCTCGTAACGCTGCTTGCAGCTTTAATTATTATTATTATTATTATTCCGGCAAATGAATTGGCCATTTGAGGGCCTAAACATGCTCGAAAACTCATGAAATTTTGCACACGCGTCAGGTCTGGTGAAAATTTACGTATTTTAATGTTCTCAGACATGGCCAGGGAAAATTAGCTCAGTAGCGCCACCTAGAAAAATGAAAAACGCGAGCCCCCGGTATGGGTATGACCTACATGTTTGAAAGTCGGTACACCTATAAAATGTTCAGAGTCGAACAAAAAAGTCTATTATGGCAATGTCCTAAACCCAACAGGAAGTCCGCCATTTTGGATTGAAGGTGACATTTTGGCTATGATTTTACCATTTCCATGCCTCGAACTTTAACGAACTCCTCCTTGGGATTTGGTCCTATAAACTTCAAATTTGGACAGTGTCAACTACACCCTTGTGCCATGTTAAATTGCGGAGCTTTTGAGTTTTCACAATACTATGAGGCCGTGGCGCCATGGCGAATTTCGATGACTCGCCATGAAAATCTTATTGCCTCTCATTTTGTCATACATTTTCTGACCTTGACCAAAGTGAACACATATGATAAGGCTCCACCCCTGAACATATTTCAACTGCCATATTTAAAATCAAGGACAGCGCCACCTAGTGGGAACAGGAAATGTCATGTTTTACACTTTGGGATACAGTATTGTGATGGGTAACATCTGCAGCCTCAAATTTCTCCAGGAAAGCCTTAAGGAGTTGGTCTTGGGTTACAGTGAAAACTGTGACTTTTCGCAAAAGGGTGTGACCCCAGCGGCATGGCGAACTTTGATATCTCGCCATGAAGAAACAAATTAGTATAACTCAATGAAATCCAGTCTGATCAGTACCAGACTTTACAGGCATGATGTCAGACCTGCCCTGAACAGATTGATGTGCCCATTGTCGGCAATACGGACAGCGCCACCTAGTGGCAACAGGAAATGTCATGGCTTTAATTTTGTTGTACTGATTTTCACAGGTTCATCGTGGCCACCTCAAAAGCGGTGAATATCACCATCAGTCCCTCGTGATGCTTCAGTGCAAAAATTGTGACTTTAAACTGAACGGCGCACCCTGGTGGCAACGCCGTCCACCATGAAAGATGAAGTGGCTTTTGAGGGGCTTGGAAAGTCTATAGAGGCTTGAAATTTGGCACACACCTCCAATGTGACGAAGGCTTTGATGTCATGTGATCATTTTCACTGAATAGCGAGAAATGGCTCCACAGCGCCCCCTACAAACTTTCAAAATATCAGCCCCAGCTCTGTGTTTTATGTATGAGTCTGAAACCTGGTAAGCTTATAGGAGATATCAAGATGTACAAAAAAGTCTCTTGGAGCAATATCCCAAATCACACAGGAAGTCAGCCATTTTAAAATTAATGTGTAATTTTGGCGACATTTTCCCCTCTTTTCAGGCTTCATACTTTGACGAACTCCTCCAAGGGATTTCATCATATTGAACCATTCTCCAGTGTGTGGAATCTAAAGACCTTTGTGATGTTAAATTGCGAAGCTTTTTACGTTCAAGGAAACGGGGTGGTCATGGCGGCACGTGGAGTTTCAATCACTGGCCAAAAAGCAGTAATCTGCTGTCACTCAAAATCAAAATATTCAATCTCTCCCAAAGGTCGCAGGCGTGATGAGACTCCAGCTCGGAAATATTTGTTATGCCATTTGTACATAATGGTTAGAGCGCCACCTAGTGGAACGACTAACTAATCATGAATGAATGAGTTGAAATGTTAGCTGGTGGTTAAATGCATGAATTCCATCAATGTGACATCACATCGGACGTGCTGGTTTTAGGTGTTGGGCGTGGCTCGACGTGCCGGGGGTGCGAGGGCCCTCATAACGCTGCTTGCAGCTTTAATTAGGGCCCGAGCACTGACAGTGCGAAGGCCCTATTGTAATTGCTCTGTTTATTAGGGCCCGAGCACTGACAGTGCGAAGGCCCTATTGTAATTGCTCTGTTTATTATTATTATTATTAGGGCCCGAGCACTGATAGTGCGAAGGCCCTATTGTAATTGCTCTGTTTATTATTATTATTAGGGCCCGAGCACTGACAGTGCGAAGGCCCTATTGTAATTGCTCTGTTTATTATTAGGGCCCGAGCACCGAGAGTGCGAAGGCCCTATTGTATCTGCTCCGTTTCTTATTATTATTATTATTATTATTATTATTATTATTATTATTATTCACCCCAAACAAGGGCCTTTTTGAGGGCCTAAACATGCTCAAAAACTCATGAAATTTTGCACACATGCCAGGTCTGGTGAAAAATTTTGTATTTTAATGGTTTTACATATGAGCACTGGGAAATGGCTCTACAGCGCCACCTATGCCTTGTTAAATGCAGCCCTACGACCACATCGTTTGAGCTACATGTATGAAATTTGGCACACATGTGTATCATGCCAAGACGAACAAAAAAGTCTGTGGGCCCATTGACGCAAACCCAACAGGAAGTCCGCCATTTGGAAGAGAAGGTGACATTTTGGCTCTAATTTTGCCATTTCCATGCCTCGAACTTTTGCGAACTCCTCCTTGGGGTTTGATTTCATAACCTTCATATTTGGTCAGTGTCAACTACACCCTTGTGCCATGTTAAATTGCGGAGCTTTTGAGTTTTCACAATACTATGAGGCCGTGGCGCCATGGCGAATTTCGATGACTCGCCATGAAAATCTTATTGCCTCTCATTTTGTCATACATTTTCTGACCTTGACCAAAGTGAACACATATGATAAGGCTCCACCCCTGAACATATTTCAACTGCCATATTTGAAACCAGGGACAGCGCCACCTAGTGGGAACAGGAAATGTCATGTTTTACACTTTGGGGTCCAGTATAGTGATGGGTGACACCTGCAGCCTCAAATTTCTCCAGGAAAGCCTTAAGGAGTTGGTCTTGGGTTACAGTGAAAACTGTGAGTTTTCGCAAAAGGGTGTGACCCCAGCAGCATGGCGAACTTTGATGTCACGCCATGAAGAAACAAATTAGTATAACTCAATGAAATCCAGTCTGATCAGTACCAGACTTTACAGGCATGATGTCAGACCCGCCCTGAACAGATTGATGTGCCCATTGTCGGAAATACGGACAGCGCCACCTAGTGGCAACAGGAAATGTCATGGCTTTAATTTTGTTGTACTGATTTTCACAGGTTCATCGTGGCCACCTCAAAAGCGGTGAATATCACCATCAGTCCCTCGTGATGCTTCAGTGCAAAAATTGTGAGTTTAAACTGAACGGCGCACCCTGGTGGCAACGCTGTTCATCATGAAAGATGAAGTGGCTTTTGAGGGGCTTGGAAAGTTTATAGAGGCTTGAAATTTGGCACACACCTCCAAATGGATGAAGGCATTGTTGTTATGTAACCATTTTCCTTGAATAGCGCAAAATGGCTCCACAGCGCCCCCTACAATATTTCAAAACATCAGCCCCTGCTCTGTGTTTCATCTATGAGTCTGACACTTGGTAAGCTTGTGTAAGATATCAAGATGTACAAAAAAGTCTCTTGGAGCAATATCCCAAATCCAACAGGAAGTCAGCCATTTTAAAATTAATGTGTAATTTTGATGACATTTTCCCCCCTTTTCAGGCCTCATACTTTGACGAACTCCTCCAAGGGATTTCATCATATTGAAGCATTCTTCAGTGTGTAGAATCTAAAGACCTTTGTGATGTTAAATTGCGAAGCTTTTTCCGTTCAGGGAAACGGGGTGGTCATGGCGGCACGTAGAGTTTCAATCACTCGCAAAAAGCAGTAATCTGCTGTCACTAAAAAACACAATGTCCAATCTCTCCCAAAGGTCGCAGGTGTGATGAGACTCGAGCTTGGAAATGTTTGTTATGCTATTTGTCAATAATGGTTAGAGCGCCACCTAGTGGCATGACTATAATCCTGGTTGAATAAGATGAAATGTTAGCTGGTGATTAAAAGCATGAAATCCATCAATGTGACATCACATCGGACGTACCGGTTTGAGGTGTTGGCAGTGGCTCGACGTGCCGGGGGTGCGAGGGCCCTCATAACGCTGCTTGCAGCTTTAATTATTATTATTATTATTATTATTATTATTATTATTATTCCGGCAAATGAATTGGCCGTTTGAGGGCCTAAACATGCTCGAAAACTCATGAAATTTTGCACACCCGTCAGGTCTGGTGAAAATTTACGTATTTTAATGTTCCCAGACATGGCCAGGGAAAATTAGCTCAGTAGCGCCACCTAGAAAAATGAAAAACGCGAGCCCCCGGTATGGGTATGACCTACACGTTTGAAAGTCGGTACACCTATATAACGTTCAGAGTCGAACAAAAAAGTCTATTATGGCAATGTCCTAAACCCAACAGGAAGTCCGCCATTTTGGATTGAAGGTGACATTTTGGGTCTGATTTTACCGTTTCCATGCCTTGTACTTTAACGAACTCCTCCTTGGGATTTGGTCCTATAAACTTCAAATTTGGACAGTGTCAACTACACCCTTGTGCCATGTTAAATTGCGGAGCTTTTGAGTTTTCACAATACTATGAGGCCGTGGCGCCATGGCGAATTTCGATGACTCGCCATGAAAATCTTATTGCCTCTCATTCTGTCATACATGTTCCGATCTGGACCAAAGAGCACACATATGATAAGGCTCCACCCCTGAACATATTTCAACTGCCATATTTGACATCAAGGACAGCGCCACCTAGTGGGAACAGGAAATGTCATGTTTTACACTTTGGGGTACAGTATAGTGATGGGTGACATCTGCAGCCTCAAATTTCTCCAGGAAAGCCTTAAGGAGTTGGTCTTGGGTTACAGTGAAAACTGTGACTTTTCGTGAAAGGGTGTGACCCGAGCAGCATGGCGAACTTTGATGTCACGCCATGAAGAAACAAATTAGTATAACTCAATGAAATCCAGTCTGATCAGTACCAGACTTTACAGGCATGATGTCAGACCCGCCCTGAACAGATTGATGTGCCCATTGTCGGAAATACGGACAGCGCCACCTAGTGGCAACAGGAAATGTCATGGCTTTAATTTTGTTGTACTGATTTTCACAGGTTCATCTTGGCCACCTCAAAAGCGGTGAATATCACCATCAGTCCCTCGTGATGCTTCAGTGCAAAAATTGTGACTTTAAACTGAACGGCGCACCCTGGTGGCAACGCTGTTCACCATGAAAGATGAAGTGGCTTTTGAGGGTCTTGGCAAGTTTATAGAGGCTTGAAATTTGGCACACACCTCCAAATGGATGAACGCTTTGTTGGCATGTGATCATTTTCATTGAATAGCGCGAAATGGCTCCACAGCGCCCCCTACAAAATTTCAAAACCACAGCCCCTGCTCTGTGTTCTATGTATGATTCTGAAACCTGGTAAGCTTATAGGAGATATCAAGATGTACAAAAAAGTCTCTTGGTGCAATATCCCAAATCCAACAGGAAGTCAGCCATTTTAAAATTAATGTGTAATTTTGGCAACATTTTCCCCTCTTTCCAGGCACCGTTCTTTGACGAACTCCTCCAAGGGATTTCATCATATTGAACCAATCTCCAGTGTGTGGAATCTAAAGACCTTTGTGATACTAAATTGCGAAGCTTTTTACGTTCAGTGAAACGGGGTGGTTATGGTGGCACTTAGAGTTTGAATCACTCGCCAAAAAGCAGTAATCTGCTGTCACTCAAAAACACAATGTCCAATCTCTCCCAAACGTCTCAGGTGTGATGAGACTCGAGCTCGGAAGTGTTTGTTATGCCATTTGTACATAATGGTTAGAGCGCCACCTAGTGGAACGACTAACTAATCATGAATGAATGAGTTGAAATGTTAGCTGGTGGTTAAATGCATGAATTCCATCAATGTGACATCAGATCGGACGTGCTGGTTGTAGGTGTTGGGCGTGGCTCGACGCGCCGGGGGTGCGAGGGCCCTCATAACGCTGCTTGCAGCTTTAATTATTATTATTATTATTATTTCGGCAAATGAATTGGCCGTTTGAGGGCCTAAACATGCTCGAAAACTCATGAAATTTTGCACACGCGTCAGGTCTGGTGAAAATTTACGTATTTTAATGTTCTCAGACATGGCCAGGGAAAATTAGCTCAGTAGCGCCACCTAGAAAAATGAAAAACGCGAGCCCCCGGTATGGGTATGGCCTACAAGTTTGAATCTCGGTACACCTATATAACGTTCAGAGTCGAACAAAAAAGTCTATTATGGCAATGTCCTAAACCCAACAGGAAGTCCGCCATTTTGCATTGAAGGTGACATTTTGGCTCTAATTTTGCCATTTCCATGCCTCGAACTTTAACGAACTCCTCCTTGGGATTTGGTCCTATAAGCTTCAAATTTGGACAGTGTCAACTACACCCTTGTGCCATGTTAAATTGCGGAGCTTTTGAGTTTTCACAATACTATGAGGCCGTGGCGCCATGGCGAATTTCGATGACTCGCCATGAAAATCTTATTGCCTCTCATTCTGTCATACATGTTCCGATCTGGACCAAAGAGCACACATATGATAAGGCTCCACCCCTGAACATATTTCAACTGCCATATTTGACATCAAGGACAGCGCCACCTAGTGGGAACAGGAAATGTCATGTTTTACACTTTGGGGTACAGTATAGTGATGGGTGACATCTGCAGCCTCAAATTTCTCCAGGAAAGCCTTAAGGAGTTGGTCTTGGGTTACAGTGAAAACTGTGAGTTTTCGCGAAAGGGTGTGACCCCAGCAGCATGGCGAACTTTGATGTCACGCCATGAAGAAACAAATTAGTATAACTCAATGAAATCCAGTCTGATCAGTACCAGACTTTACAGGCATGATGTCAGACCCGCCCTGAACAGATTGATGTGCCCATTGTCGGAAATACGGACAGCGCCACCTAGTGGCAACAGGAAATGTCATGGCTTTAATTTTGTTGTACTGATTTTCACAGGTTCATCTTGGCCACCTCAAAAGCGGTGAATATCACCGTCAGTCCTTCATGATGCTGCAGTGCGAATATTGTGACTTTATACTGAACGGCGCACCCTGGTGGCAACGCTGTTCACCATGAAAGATGAAGTGGCTTTTGAGGGGCTTGGAAAGTTTAAAAAGTCTTGAAATTTGGCGCACACCTCCAATGTGCAGAAGGCTTTGTTGTTATGTGATCATTTTCATTGAATAGCGCAAAATGGCTCCACAGCGCCCCCTACAAAATTTCAAAATCACAGCCCCTGCTCTGTGTTTTATATATGAGTCTGAAACCTGGTAAGCTTATAGGAGATATCAAGATGTACAAAAAAGTCTCTTGGAGCAATATCCCAAATCCAACAGGAAGTCAGCCATTTTAAAATTAATGTGCAATTTTGGCAACATTTTCCCCTCTTTTCAGGCATCGTTCTTTGACGAACTCCTCCAAGGGATTTCATCAGATTGCACTATTCTTCAGTGTGTGGAATCCAAAGACCTTTGTGTTGTTAAATTGCGAAGCTTTTTACGTTCAGGGAAACGGGGTGGTTATGGCGGCACGTAGACTCTCAATCACTCGCCAAAACGCAGTAATCGGCTGTTACTCAAAAACACAATATCCAATCTCTCCCAAAGGTCGCAGGCGTGATGAGACTCGAGCTCGGAAATGTTTGTTATGCCATTTGTACATAATGGTTAGAGTGCCACCTAGTGGAACGACTAGCTAATCATGAATGAATGAGTTGAAATGTTAGCTGGTGGTTAAATGCATGAATTCCATCAATGTGACATCGATCGGACGTGCTGGTTTTAGGTGTTGGGCGTGGCTCGACGCGCCGGGGGTGCGAGGGCCCTCATAACGCTGCTTGCAGCTTTAATTATTATTATTTCGGCAAATGAATTGGCCGTTTGAGGGCCTAAACATGCTCGAAAACTCATGAAATTTTGCACACGCGTCAGGTCTGGTGAAAATTTACGTATTTTAATGTTCTCAGACATGGCCAGGGAAAATTAGCTCAGTAGCGCCACCTAGAAAAATGAAAAACGCGAGCCCCCGGTATGGGTATGACCTACATGTTTGAAAGTCGGTACACCTATAAAATGTTCAGAGTCGAACAAAAAAGTCTATTATGACAATGTCCTAAACCCAACAGGAAGTCCGCCATTTTGGATTGAAGGTGACATTTTGGCTCTGATTTTACCATTTCCATGCCTCGAACTTTAACGAACTCCTCCTTGGGATTTGGTCCTATAAACTTCAAATTTGGACAGTGTCAACTACACCCTTGTGCCATGTTAAATTGCGGAGCTTTTGAGTTTTCACAATACTATGAGGCCGTGGCGCCATGGCGAATTTCGATGACTCGCCATGAAAATCTTATTGCCTCTCATTTTGTCATACATTTTCTGACCTTGACCAAAGTGAACACATATGATAAGGCTCCACCCCTGAACATATTTCAACTGCCATATTTGACACCAGGGACAGCGCCACCTAGTGGGAACAGGAAATGTCATGTTTTACACTTTGGGGTACAGTATAGTGATGGGTGACACCTGCAGCCTCAAATTTCTCCAGGAAAGCCTTAAGGAGTTGGTCTTGGGTTACAGTGAAAACTGTGACTTTTCGCAAAAGGGTGTGACCCCAGCAGCATGGCGAACTTTGATGTCACGCCATGAAGAAACAAATTAGTATAACTCAATGAAATCCAGTCTGTTCAGTACCAGACTTTACAGGCATGATGTCAGACCCGCCCTGAACAGATTGATGTGCCCATTGTCGGGAATACGTACAGCGCCACCTAGTGGCAACAGGAAATGTCATGGCTTTAATTTTGTTGTACTGATTTTCACAGGTTCATCGTGGCCACCTCAAAAGCGGTGAATATCAACATCAGTCCCTCGTGATGCTTCAGTGCAAAAATTGTGACTTTAAACTGAACGGCGCACCCTGGTGGCAATGCGGTCCACCATGAAAGATGAAGTGGCTTTTGAGGGGCTTGGAAAGTATATAGAGGCTTTAAATTTAGCACACCCCTCAAAATGGATGAAGGCTTTGTTGTCATGTGATCATTTTTATTGAATAGCGCGAAATGGCTCCACAGCGCCCCCTACAAAATTTCAAAACCACAGCCCCAGCTCTGTGTTTTATGTATGAGTCTGAAACCTGGTAAGCTTATAGGAGATATCAAGATGTACAAAAAAGTCTCTTGGAGCAATATCCAAAATCCAACAGGAAGTCAGCCATTTTAAAATTAATTTGTAATTTTGGCGACATTTTCCCCTCTTTTCAGGCTTCATACTTTGACGAACTCCTCCAAGGGATTTCATCATATTGAACCATTCTCCAGTGTGTGGAATCTAAAGACCTTTGTGATGTTAAATTGCGAAGCTTTTTACGTTCAAGGAAACGGGGTGGTCATGGCGGCACGTGGAGTTTCAATCACTCGCCAAAAAGCAGTAATATGCTGTCACTCAAAGACACAAAGTCCAATCTCTCCCAAAGGTCGCAGGCGTGATGAGACTCAAGCTCGGAAATGTTTGTTATGCCCTTTGTCTATAATGGTTAGAGCGCCACCTAGTGGGACGACTATACTCATGGTTGAACCAAATGAAATGTTAACTGGTGGTTAAATGCATGAATTCCATCAATGTGACATCAGATCGGACGTGCTGGTTTCAGGTGTTGGGCATGGCTCGACACGCCGGGGGTGCGAGGGCCCTCATAACGCTGCTTGCAGCTTTAATTATTATTATTAGGGCCCGAGCACTGACAGTGCGAAGGCCCTATTGTAATTGCTCTGTTTATTATTATTATTAGGGCCCGAGCACTGACAGTGCGAAGGCCCTATTGTAATTGCTCTGTTTATTATTATTATTATTATTATTATTATTAGGGCCCGAGCACCGAGAGTGCGAAGGCCCTATTGTATCTGCTCCGTTTCTTATTATTATTATTATTATTATTATTATTATTATTCAGGCAAAACAAGGGCCTTTTTGAGGGCCTAAACATGCTCAAAAACTCATGAAATTTTGCACACATGCCAGGTCTGGTGAAAAATTTTGTATTTTAATGGTTTTACATATGAGCACTGGGAAATGGCTCTACAGCGCCACCTATGCCTTGTTAAATGCAGCCCTACGACCACATCGTTTGAGCTACATGTATGAAATTTGGCACACATGTGTATCATGCCGAGTCGAACAAAAAAGTCTGTGGGCCCATTGATGCAAACCCAACAGGAAGTCCGCCATTTGGATGAGAAGGTGACATTTTGGCTCTAATTTTGCCATTTCCATGCCTCGAACTTTTGCGAACTCCTCCTTGGGATTTGGTTGTATAAGCTTCATCTTTGGTCAGTGTCAACTACACACCTGGGCCATGTTAAATTGCGGAGCTTTTGAGTTTTCACAATACTATGAGGCCGTGGCGCCATGGCGAATTTCGATGACTCGCCATGAAAATCTTATTGCCTCTCATTTTGTCATACATTTTCTGACCTTGACCAAAGTGAACACATATGATAAGGCTCCACCCCTGAACATATTTCAACTGCCATATTTGACACCAGGGACAGCGCCACCTAGTGGGAACAGGAAATGTCATGTTTTACACTTTGGGGTACAGTATAGTGATGGGTGACACCTGCAGCCTCAAATTTCTCCAGGAAAGCCTTAAGGAGTTGGTCTTGGGTTACAGTGAAAACTGTGAGTTTTCGCAAAAGGGTGTGACCCCAGCAGCATGGCGAACTTTGATGTCACGCCATGAAGAAACAAATTAGTATAACTCAATGAAATCCAGTCTGTTCAGTACCAGACTTTACAGGCATGATGTCAGACCCGCCCTGAACAGATTGATGTGCCCATTGTCGGGAATACGTACAGCGCCACCTAGTGGCAACAGGAAATGTCATGGCTTTAATTTTGTTGTACTGATTTTCACAGGTTCATCGTGGCCACCTCAAAAGCGGTGAATATCAACATCAGTCCCTCGTGATGCTTCAGTGCAAAAATTGTGACTTTAAACTGAACGGCGCACCCTGGTGGCAACGCAGTCCACCATGAAAGATGAAGTGGCTTTTGAGGGGCTTGGAAAGTATATAGAGGCTTTAAATTTAGCACACCTCTCCAAATGCATGAAGGCTTTGTTGTCATGTGATCATTTTTATTGAATAGCGCGAAATGGCTCCACAGCGCCCCCTACAAAATTTCAAAACCACAGCCCCAGCTCTGTGTTTTATGTATGAGTCTGAAACCTGGTAAGCTTATAGGAGATATCAAGATGTACAAAAAAGTCTCTTGGAGCAATATCCAAAATCCAACAGGAAGTCAGCCATTTTAAAATTAATGTGCAATTTTGGCAACATTTTCCCCTCTTTCCAGGCACCGTTCTTTGACGAACTCCTCCAAGGGATTTCATCAGATTGATGCGATCTCCTGTGTGTGGAATCTAAAGACCTTTGTGATGTTAAATTGCGAAGCTTTTTACATTCAGGGAAACGGGGTGGTCATGGCGGCACGTGGAGTTTCAATCACTCGCCAAAAAGCAGTAATCTGCTGTCACTCAAAAACACAATGTCCAATCTCTCCCAAAGCTCATAGGCGTGATGAGACTCGAGCTCGGAAATGTTTGTTATGCCATTTGTGCATAAGGGTTAGAGCGCCACCTAGTGGAACGACTAACAAATCATGAATGAATGAGTTGAAATGTTAGCTGGTGGTTAAATGCATGAATTCCATCAATGTGACATCAGATCGGACGTGCTGGTTTTAGGTGTTGGGCGTGGCTCGACGCGCCGGGGGTGCGAGGGCCCTCATAACGCTGCTTGCAGCTTTAATTAGGGCCCGAGCACCGAGAGTGCGAAGGCCCTATTGTATCTGCTCCGTTTCTTATTATTATTATTATTATTATTATTATTATTATTATTATTCAGGCGAAACAAGGGCCTTTTTGAGGGCCTAAACATGCTCAAAAACTCATGAAATTTTGCACACATGCCAGGTCTGGTGAAAAATTTTGTATTTTAATGGTTTTACATATGAGCACTGGGAAATGGCTCTACAGCGCCACCTATGCCTTGTTAAATGCAGCCCTACGACCACATCGTTTGAGCTACATGTATGAAATTTGGCACACATGTGTATCATGCCAAGACGAACAAAAAAGTCTGTGGGCCCATTGACGCAAACCCAACAGGAAGTCCGCCATTTGGAAGAGAAGGTGACATTTTGGCTCTAATTTTGCCATTTCCATGCCTCGAACTTTTGCGAACTCCTCCTTGGGGTTTCATTTCATAACTTTCAAATTTGGACAGTGTCAACTACACCCTTGTGCCATGTTAAATTGCGGAGCTTTTGAGTTTTCACAATACTATGAGGCCGTGGCGCCATGGCGAATTTCGATGACTCGCCATGAAAATCTTATTGCCTCTCATTTTGTCATACATTTTCTGACCTTGACCAAAGTGAACACATATGATAAGGCTCCACCCCTGAACATATTTCAACTGCCATATTTGACATGAAGGACAGCGCCACCTAGTGGGAACAGGAAATGTCATGTTTTACACTTTGGGGTACAGTATAGTGATGGGTGACATCTGCAGCCTCAAATTTCTCCAGGAAAGCCTTAAGGAGTTGGTCTTGGGTTACAGTGAAAACTGTGAGTTTTCGCGAAAGGGTGTGACCCCAGCAGCATGGCGAACTTTGATGTCACGCCATGAAGAAACAAATTAGTATAACTCAATGAAATCCAGTCTGATCAGTACCAGACTTTAGAGGCATGATGTCAGACCCGCCCTGAACAGATTGATGTGCCCATTGTCGGAAATACGGACAGCGCCACCTAGTGGCAACAGGAAATGTCATGGCTTTAACTTTGTTGTACTGATTTTCACAGGTTCATAGTGGCCACCTCAAAAGCGGTGAATATCACCATCAGTCCTTGATGATGCTTTAGTGCAAAAATTGTGACTTTAAACTGAATGGCGCACCCTGGTGGCAACGCTGTTCACCATGAAAAATGAAGTGGCTTTTGAGGGGCTTGGAAAGTTTATAGAGGCTTGAAATTTGGCGCACACCTCCATTGTGATGAAGGCTTTGTTGTTATGTGATCATTTTCATTAAATAGCGCAAAATGGCTCCACAGCGCCCCCTACAAAATTTCAAAACATCAGCCCCAGCTCTGTGTTTTATGTCCAATATGTCCCAAAGGTCGCAGGTGTGATGAGACTCGAGCTCGGAAATGTTTGTTATGTCATTTGTCAGTAATGGTTAGAGCGCCACCTAGTGGGACGACTATAATCATGATTGAATGAGATGAAATGTTAGCTGGTGGTTGAATGCATGAATTTCATCAATGTGACATCAGATCGGAGGTGCTGGTTGTAGGTGTTGGGCGTAGCTCGACGCGATGGGGTGCGAGGGCCCTCATAACGCTGCTTGCAGCTTTAATTATTATTATTATTATTATTTCGGCAAATGAATTGGCCGTTTGAGGGCCTAAACATGCTCGAAAACTCATGAAATTTTGCACACGCGTCAGGTCTGGTGAAAATTTACGTATTTTAATGTTCTCAGACATGGCCAGGGAAAATTAGCTCAGTAGCGCCACCTAGAAAAATGAAAAACGCGAGCCCCCGGTATGGGTATGACCTACATGTTTGAAAGTCGGTACACCTATATAACGTTCAGAGTCGAACAAAAAAGTCTATTATGGCAATGTCCTAAACCCAACAGGAAGTCCGCCATTTTGGATTGAAGGTGACATTTTGGCTCTGATTTTACCGTTTCCATGCCTCGAACTTTAACGAACTCCTCCTTGGGATTTGGTCCTATAAGCTTCAAATTTGGACAGTGTCAACTACACCCTTGTGCCATGTTAAATTGCGGAGCTTTTGAGTTTTCACAATACTATGAGGCCGTGGCGCCATGGCGAATTTCGATGACTCGCCATGAAAATCTTATTGCCTCTCATTTTGTCATACATTTTCTGACCTTGACCAAAGAGCACACATATGATAAGGCTCCACCCCTGAACATATTTCAACTGCCATATTTGACATAAGGGACAGCGCCACCTAGTGGGAACAGGAAATGTCATGTTTTACACTTTGGGGTACAGTATAGTGATGGGTGACATCTGCAGCCTCAAATTTCTGCAGAAAAGCCTTAAGGAGTTGGTCTTGGGTTACAGTGAAAACTGTGACTTTTCGCAAAAGGGTGTGACCCCAGCGGCGTGGCGAACTTTAATGTCA
This sequence comes from Rhamphochromis sp. 'chilingali', assembly GCF_963969265.1. Taxonomy (NCBI): domain Eukaryota; kingdom Metazoa; phylum Chordata; class Actinopteri; order Cichliformes; family Cichlidae; genus Rhamphochromis; species Rhamphochromis sp. 'chilingali'. The sequence continues at coordinate 4,700,599 of NC_137942.1, read as the reverse complement.
CGCCATGAAGAAACAAATTAGTATAACTCAATGAAATCCAGTCTGATCAGTACCAGACTTTACAGGCATGATGTCAGACCCGCCCTGAACAGATTGATGTGCCCATTGTCGGAAATACGGACAGCGCCACCTAGTGGCAACAGGAAATGTCATGGCTTTAATTTTGTTGTACTGATTTTCACAGATTCATCTTGGCCACCTCAAAAGCGGTGAATATCACCATCAGTCCCTCGTGATGCTTCAGTGCAAAAATTGTGACTTTAAACTGAACGGCGCACCCTGGTGGCAACGCGGTTCACCATGAAAGATGAAGTGGCTTTTGAGGGGCTTGGAAAGTTTATAGAGGCTTGAAATTTGGCACACACCTCCAAATGGATGTAGGCTTTGTTGTCATGTGATCATTTTCATTGAATAGCGCGAAATTGCTCCACAGCGCCCCCTACAAAATTTCAAAACATCAGCCCCAGCTCTGTGTTTCATCTATGAGTCTGAAACCTGGTAAGCTTATGGAAAATATCAAGATGTACAAAAAAGTCTCTTGGAGCAATATCCCAAATCCAACAGGAAGTCAGCCATTTTAAAATTAATGTGTAATTTTGGCGACATTTTCCCCTCTTTTCAGGCTTCATACTTTGACGAACTCCTCCAAGGGATTTCATCATATTGAACCATTCTCCAGTGTGTGGAATCTAAAGACCTTTGTGATGTTAAATTGCGAAGCTTTTTACGTCCAGGGAAACGGGGTGGTTATGGTGGCACTTAGAGTTTGAATCACTCGCCAAAAAGCAGTAATCTGCTGTCACTCAAAAACACAATGTCCAATCTCTCCCAAACGTCTCAGGTGTGATGAGACTCGAGCTTGGAAGTGTTTGTTATGCCATTTGTACATAATGGTTAGAGCGCCACCTAGTGGAACGACTAACTAATCATGAATGAATGAGTTGAATTGTTAGCTGGTGGTTAAATGCATGAATTCCATCAATGTGACATCACATCGGACGTGCTGGTTTTAGGTGTTGGGCGTGGCTCGACACGCCGGGGTGCGAGGGCCCTCATAACGCTGCTTGCAGCTTTAATTAGGGCCCGAGCACTGATAGTGCGAAGGCCCTATTGTAATTGCTCTGTTTATTATTATTATTATTATTATTATTATTATTATTATTATTATTATTTCGGCAAATGAATTGGCCGTTTGAGGGCCTAAACATGCTCGAAAACTCATGAAATTTTGCACACGCGTCAGGTCTGGTGAAAATTTACGTATTTTAATGTTCTCAGACATGGCCAGGGAAAATTAGCTCAGTAGCGCCACCTAGAAAAATGAAAAACGCGAGCCCCCGGTATGGGTATGGCCTACAAGTTTGAAAGTCGGTACTCCTATATAACGTTCAGAGTCGAACAAAAAAGTCTATTATGGCAATGTCCTAAACCCAACAGGAAGTCCGCGATTTGGAAGAGAAGGTGACATTTTGGCTCTAATTTTGCCATTTCCATGCCTCGAACTTTTGCGAACTCCTCCTTGGGGTTTCATTTCATAACCTTCAAATTTGGACAGTGTCAACTACACCCTTGTGCCATGTTAAATTGCGGAGCTTTTGAGTTTTCACAATACTATGAGGCCGTGGCGCCATGGCGAATTTCGATGACTCGCCATGAAAATCTTATTGCCTCTCATTTTGTCATACATTTTCTGACCTTGACCAAAGTGAACACATATGATAAGGCTCCACCCCTGAACATATTTCAACTGCCATATTTGACATCAAGGACAGCGCCACCTAGTGGGAACAGGAAATGTCATGTTTTACACTTTGGGGTACAGTATTGTGATGGGTGACATCTGCAGCCTCAAATTTCTCCAGGAAAGCCTTAAGGAGTTGGTCTTGGGTTACAGTGAAAACTGTGACTTTTCGCCAAAGGGTGTGACCCCAGCAGCATGGCGAACTTTGATGTCACGCCATGAAGAAACAAATTAGTATAACTCAATGAAATCCAGTCTGATCAGTACCAGACTTTACAGGCATGATGTCAGACGCGCCCTGAACAGATTGATGTGCCCATTGTCGGAAATACGGACAGCGCCACCTAGTGGCAACAGGAAATGTCATGGCTTTAATTTTGTTGTACTGATTTTCACAGGTTCATCGTGGCCACCTCAAAAGCGGTGAATATCACCATCAGTCCCTCGTGATGCTTCAGTGCAAAAATTGTGACTTTAAACTGAACGGCGCACCCTGGTGGCAACGCTGTTCACGATGAAAGATGAAGTGGCTTTTGAGGGTCTTGGCAAGTTTATAGAGGCTTGAAATTTGGCACACACCTCCAAATGGATGTAGGCTTTGTTGTCATGTGATCATTTTCATTGAATAGCGCGAAATTGCTCCACAGCGCCCCCTACAAAATTTCAAAACAACAGCCCCTGCTCTGTGTTTTATGTATGAATCTGAAACCTGGTAGGCTTATAGGAGATATCAAGATGTACAAAAAAGTCTCTTGGAGCAATATCCCAAATCCAACAGGAAGTCAGCCATTTTAAAATTAATGTGCAATTTTGCCGACATTTTCCCCTCTTTTCAGGCTTCATACTTTGACGAACTCCTCCAAGGGATTTCATTATATTGAACCATTCTCCAGTGTGTGGAATCTAAAGACCTTTGTGATGTTAAATTGCGAAGCTTTTTACGTTCAGGGAAACGGGATGGTCATGGCGCCACGTGGAGTTTGAATCACTCGCCAAAACGCAGTAATCTGCTGTCACTCAAAGACACAATGTCCAATCTCTCCCAAAGCTCATAGGCGTGATGAGACTCGAGCTCGGAAATGTTTGTTATGCCATTTGTACATGATGGTTAGAGCGCCACCTAGTGGAACGACTAACTAATCATGAATGAATGAGTTGAAATGTTAGCTGGTGGTTAAATGCATGAATTCCATCAATGTGACATCAGATCGGAGGTGCTGGTTTTAGGTGTTGGGCGTGGCTCGACGCGCCGGGGGTGCGAGGGCCCTCATAACGCTGCTTGCAGCTTTAATTATTATTATTATTATTATTATTTCGGCAAATGAATTGGCCTTTTTAGGGCCTAAACATGTTCGAAAACTCATGAAATTTTGCACACGCGTCAGGTCTGGTGAAAATTTACGTATTTTCATGTTCTCAGACATGGCCAGGGAAAATTAGCTCAGTAGCGCCACCTAGAAAACTGAAAAACGCGAGCCCCCGGTATGGGTATGGCCTACAAGTTTGAAAGTCGGTACACCGTTATAACGTTCAGAGTCGAACAAAAAAGTCTATTATGGCAATGTCCTAAACCCAACAGGAAGTCCGCCATTTTGGATTGAAGGTGACATTTTGGCTCTGATTTTACCGTTTCCATGCCTTGTACTTTAACGAACTCCTCCTTGGGATTTGGTCCTATATACTTCAAATTTGGACAGTGTCAACTACACCCTTGTGCCATGTTAAATTGCGGAGCTTTTGAGTTTTCACAATACTATGAGGCCGTGGCGCCATGGCGAATTTCGATGACTCGCCATGAAAATCTTATTGCCTCTCATTTTGTCATACATTTTCTGACCTTGACCAAAGTGAACACATATGATAAGGCTGCACCCCTGAACATATTTCAACTGCCATATTTGACACCAGGGACAGCGCCACCTAGTGGGAACAGGAAATGTCATGTTTTACACTTTGGGGTACAGTATAGTGATGGGTGACATCTGCAGCCTCAAATTTCTCCAGGAAAGCCTTAAGGAGTTGGTCTTGGGTTACAGTGAAAACTGTGAGTTTTCGCCAAAGGGTGTGACCCCAGCAGCATGGCGAACTTTGATGTCACGCCATGAAGAAACAAATTAGTATAACTCAATGAAATCCAGTCTGATCAGTACCAGACTTTACAGGCATGATGTCAGACGCGCCCTGAACAGATTGATGTGCCCATTGTCGGAAATACGGACAGCGCCACCTAGTGGCAACAGGAAATGTCATGGCTTTAATTTTGTTGTACTGATTTTCACAGGTTCATCGTGGCCGCCTCAAAAGCGGTGAATATCACCATCAGTCCCTCGTGATGCTTCAGTGCAAAAATTGTGACTTTAAACTGAACGGCGCACCCTGGTGGCAACGCTGTTCACGATGAAAGATGAAGTGGCTTTTGAGGGTCTTGGCAAGTTTATAGAGGCTTGAAATTTGGCACACACCTCCAATGTGACGAAGGCTTTGTTGTTATGTGATCATTTTCATTGAATATCCCAAAATGGCTCCACAGCGCCCCCTACAAAATTTCAAAACCACAGCCCCAGCTCTGTGTTTTATGTATGAATCTGAAACCTGGTAAGCTTATAGGAGATATCAAGATGTACAAAAAAGTCTCTTGGAGCAATATCCCAAATCCAACAGGAAGTCAGCCATTTTAAAATTAATGTGCAATTTTGGCAACATTTTCCCCTCTTTTCAGGCACCCTTCTTTGACGAACTCCTCCAAGGGATTTCATCAGATTGGACCGATCTGCAGTTTGTGGAATCTAAAGACCTTTGTGATGTTAAATTGCGAAGCTTTTTACGTCCAGGGAAACGGGGTGGTTATGGCGGCACTTAGAGTTTGAATCACTCGCCAAAAAGCAGCAATCTGCTGTCACTCAAAAACACAATGTCCAATCTCTCCCAAACGTATCAGGTGTGATGAGACTCGAGCTTGGAAGTGTTTGTTATGCCATTTGTACATAATGGTTAGAGCGCCACCTAGTGGAACGACTAACTAATCATGAATGAATGAGTTGAAATGTTAGCTGGTGGTTAAATGCATGAATTCCATCAATGTGACATCACATCGGACGTGCTGGTTTTAGGTGTTGGGCGTGGCTCGACGCGCCGGGGGTGCGAGGGCCCTCATAACGCTGCTTGCAGCTTTAATTATTATTATTTCGGCAAATGAATTGGCCATTTGAGAGCCTAAACATGCTCGAAAACTCATGAAATTTTGCACACGCGTCAGGTCTGGTGAAAATTTACGTATTTTAATGTTCTCAGACATGGCCAGGGAAAATTAGCTCAGTAGCGCCACCTAGAAAAATGAAAAACGCGAGCCCCCGGTATGGGTATGACCTACATGTTTGAAAGTCGGTACACCTATATAATGTTCAGAGTCGAACAAAAAAGTCTATTATGGCAATGTCCTAAACCCAACAGGAAGTCCGCCATTTTGGATTGAAGGTGACATTTTGGCTCTGATTTTACCATTTCCATGCCTCGAACTTTGACGAACTCCTCCTTGGGGTTTGATTTCATAACCTTCATATTTGGTCAGTGCCAACTACACCCTTATGCCATGTTAAATTGCGGAGCTTTTGAGTTTTCACAATACCATGAGGCCGTGGCGCCATGGCGAATTTCGATGACTCGCCATGAAAATCTTATTGCCTCTCATTCGGTCATAGATTTTCTGACCTTGACCAAAGTGAACACATATGATAAGGCTCCATCCCTGAACATATTTCAACTGCCATATTTTACATCAGGGACAGCGCCACCTAGTGGGAACAGGAAATGTCATGTTTTACACTTTGGGGTACAGTATAGTGATGGGTGACATCTGCAGCCTCAAATTTCTCCAGGAAAGCCTTAAGGAGTTGGTCTTGGGTTACAGTGAAAACTGTGACTTTTCGCAAAAGGGTGTGACACCAGCGGCATGGCGAACTTTGATGTCACGCCATGAAGAAACAAATTAGTATAACTCAATGAAATCCAGTCTGATCAGTACCAGACTTTACAGGCATGATGTCAGACCCGCCCTGAACAGATTGATGTGCCCATTGTCGGGAATACGGACAGCGCCACCTAGTGGCAACAGGAAATGTCATGGCTTTAATTTTGTTGTACTGATTTTCACAGGTTCATTGCGGACACCTCAAAAGCGGTGAATATCACCATCAGTCCTTCATGATGCTGCAGTGCGAATATTGTGACTTTATACTGAACGGCGCACCCTGGTGGCAACGCTGTTCACCATGAAAAATGAAGTGGCTTTTGAGGGGCTTGGAAAGTTTAAAAAGTCTTGAAATTTGGCGCACACCTCCAATGTGCATAAGGCTTTGTTGTTATGTGATCATTTTCATTGAATAGCGCAAAATGGCTCCACAGCGCCCCCTACGAAATTTCAAAACATCAGCCCCAGCTCTGTGTTTTATGTATGAGTCTTAAACCTGGTAAGCTTATAGGAGATATCAAGATGTACAAAAAAGTCTCTTGGAGCAATATCCCAAATCCAACAGGAAGTCAGCCATTTTAAAATTAATGTGTAATTTTGGCAACATTTTGCCCTCTTTCCAGGCACCGTTCTTTGACGTACTCCTCCAAGGGATTTCATCATATTGAACCAATCTCCAGTGTGTGGAATCTAAAGACCTTTGTGATGTTAAATTGCGAAGCTTTTTACGTTCAGGGAAACGGGGTTGTCATGGTGGCACGTGGATTTTCAATCACTCGCCAAAAAGCAGTAATCTGCTGTCACTCAAAATCAAAATGTCCAATATGTCCCAAAGGTCGCAGGCGTGATGAGACTCGAGCTCGGAAATGTTTGTTATGCCATTTGTCAGTAATGGTTAGAGTGCCACCTAGTGGAACGACTATAATCATGATTGAATGAGATGAAATGTTAGCTGGTGGTTGAATGCATGAATTCCATCAATGTGACATCAGATCGGAGGTGCTGGTTGTAGGTGTTGGGCGTAGCTCGACGCGATGGGGTGCGAGGGCCCTCATAACGCTGCTTGCAGCTTTAATTATTATTATTATTATTATTTCGGCAAATGAATTGGCCGTTTGAGGGCCTAAACATGCTCGAAAACTCATGAAATTTTGCACACGCGTCAGGTCTGGTGAAAATTTACGTATTTTAATGTTCTCAGACATGGCCAGGGAAAATTAGCTCAGTAGCGCCACCTAGAAAAATGAAAAACGCGAGCCCCCGGTATGGGTATGGCCTACAAGTTTGAATCTCGGTACACCTATATAACGTTCAGAGTCGAACAAAAAAGTCTATTATGGCAATGTCCTAAACCCAACAGGAAGTCCGCCATTTTGCATTGAAGGTGACATTTTGGCTCTAATTTTGCCATTTCCATGCCTCGAACTTTAACGAACTCCTCCTTGGGATTTGGTCCTATAAGCTTCAAATTTGGACAGTGTCAACTACACCCTTGTGCCATGTTAAATTGCGGAGCTTTTGAGTTTTCACAATACTATGAGGCCGTGGCGCCATGGCGAATTTCGATGACTCGCCATGAAAATCTTATTGCCTCTCATTCTGTCATACATGTTCCGATCTGGACCAAAGAGCACACATATGATAAGGCTCCACCCCTGAACATATTTCAACTGCCATATTTGACATCAAGGACAGCGCCACCTAGTGGGAACAGGAAATGTCATGTTTTACACTTTGGGGTACAGTATAGTGATGGGTGACATCTGCAGCCTCAAATTTCTCCAGGAAAGCCTTAAGGAGTTGGTCTTGGGTTACAGTGAAAACTGTGAGTTTTCGCGAAAGGGTGTGACCCCAGCAGCATGGCGAACTTTGATGTCACGCCATGAAGAAACAAATTAGTATAACTCAATGAAATCCAGTCTGATCAGTACCAGACTTTACAGGCATGATGTCAGACCCGCCCTGAACAGATTGATGTGCCCATTGTCGGAAATACGGACAGCGCCACCTAGTGGCAACAGGAAATGTCATGGCTTTAATTTTGTTGTACTGATTTTCACAGGTTCATCTTGGCCACCTCAAAAGCGGTGAATATCACCGTCAGTCCTTCATGATGCTGCAGTGCGAATATTGTGACTTTATACTGAACGGCGCACCCTGGTGGCAACGCTGTTCACCATGAAAGATGAAGTGGCTTTTGAGGGGCTTGGAAAGTTTAAAAAGTCTTGAAATTTGGCGCACACCTCCAATGTGCAGAAGGCTTTGTTGTTATGTGATCATTTTCATTGAATAGCGCAAAATGGCTCCACAGCGCCCCCTACAAAATTTCAAAATCACAGCCCCTGCTCTGTGTTTTATATATGAGTCTGAAACCTGGTAAGCTTATAGGAGATATCAAGATGTACAAAAAAGTCTCTTGGAGCAATATCCCAAATCCAACAGGAAGTCAGCCATTTTAAAATTAATGTGCAATTTTGGCAACATTTTCCCCTCTTTTCAGGCATCGTTCTTTGACGAACTCCTCCAAGGGATTTCATCAGATTGCACTATTCTTCAGTGTGTGGAATCCAAAGACCTTTGTGTTGTTAAATTGCGAAGCTTTTTACGTTCAGGGAAACGGGGTGGTTATGGCGGCACGTAGACTCTCAATCACTCGCCAAAACGCAGTAATCGGCTGTTACTCAAAAACACAATATCCAATCTCTCCCAAAGGTCGCAGGCGTGATGAGACTCGAGCTCGGAAATGTTTGTTATGCCATTTGTACATAATGGTTAGAGTGCCACCTAGTGGAACGACTAGCTAATCATGAATGAATGAGTTGAAATGTTAGCTGGTGGTTAAATGCATGAATTCCATCAATGTGACATCGATCGGACGTGCTGGTTTTAGGTGTTGGGCGTGGCTCGACGCGCCGGGGGTGCGAGGGCCCTCATAACGCTGCTTGCAGCTTTAATTATTATTAGGGCCCGAGCACTGACAGTGCGAAGGCCCTATTGTAATTGCTCTGTTTATTATTATTATTATTATTATTATTTCGGCAAATGAATTGGCCGTTTGAGGGCCTAAACATGCTCGAAAACTCATGAAATTTTGCACACGCGTCAGGTCTGGTGAAAATTTACGTATTTTAATGTTCCCAGACATGGCCAGGGAAAATTAGCTCAGTAGCGCCACCTAGAAAAATGAAAAACGCGAGCCCCCGATATGGGTATGACCTACATGTTTGAAAGTCGGTACACCTATATAACGTTCAGAGTCGAACAAAAAAGTCTATTATGGCAATGTCCTAAACCCAACAGGAAGTCCGCCATTTTGGATTGAATGTGACATTTTGGCTCTGATTTTACCGTTTCCATGCCTCGAACTTTAACGAACTCCTCCTTGGGGTTTGATTTCATAACCTTCATATTTGGTCAGTGCCAACTACACCCTTGTGCCATGTTAAATTGCGGAGCTTTTGAGTTTTCACAATACCATGAGGCCGTGGCGCCACGGCGAATTTCGATGACTCGCCATGAAAATCTTATTGCCTCTCATTTTGTCATACATTTTCTGACCTTGACCAAAGTGAACACATATGATAAGGCTCCACCCCTGAACATATTTCAACTGCCATATTTAACATCAAGGACAGCGCCACCTAGTGGGAACAGGAAATGTCATGTTTTACACTTTGGGGTACAGTATAGTGATGGGTGACATCTGCAGCCTCAAATTTCTCCAGGAAAGCCTTAAGGAGTTGGTCTTGGGTTACAGTGAAAACTGTGAGTTTTCGCGAAAGGGTGTGACCCCAGCAGCATGGCGAACTTTGATGTCATGCCATGAAGAAACAAATTAGTATAACTCAATGAAATCCAGTCTGATCAGTACCAGACTTTACAGGCATGATGTCAGACCCGCCCTGAACAGATTGATGTGCCCATTGTCGGAAATACGGACAGCGCCACCTAGTGGCAACAGGAAATGTCATGGCTTTAATTTTGTTGTACTGATTTTCACAGGTTCATCGTGGCCACCTCAAAAGCGGTGAATATCAACATCAGTCCCTCGTGATGCTTCAGTGCAAAAATTGTGACTTTAAACTGAACGGCGCACCCTGGTGGCAACGCGGTTCACCATGAAAGATGAAGTGGCTTTTGAGGGGCTTGGAAAGTTTATAGAGGCTTGAAATTTGGCACACACCTCCAAATGGATGTAGGCTTTGTTGTTATGTGATCATTTTCATTGAATAGCGCGAAATTGCTCCACAGCGCCCCCTACAAAATTTCAAAAAGTCAGCCCCAGCTCTGTGTTTCATCTATGAGTCTGAAACCTGGTAAGCTTATGGAAAATATCAAGATGTACAAAAAAGTCTCTTGGAGCAATATCCCAAATCCAACAGGAAGTCAGCCATTTTAAAATTAATGTGTAATTTTGGCGACATTTTCCCCTCTTTTCAGGCTTCATACTTTGACGAACTCCTCCAAGGGATTTCATCATATTGAACCATTCTCCAGTGTGTGGAATCTAAAGACCTTTGTGATGTTAAATTGCGAAGCTTTTTACGTTCAAGGAAACGGGGTGGTTATGGCGGCACGTAGACTCTCAATCACTCGCCAAAACGCAATAATCTGCTGTTACTCAAAAACACAATGTCCAATCTCACCCAAAGGTCGCAGGCATAATGAGACTCGAGTTCGGAAGTGTTTGTTATGCCATTTGTACATAATGGTTAGAGTGCCACCTAGTGGAACGACTAGCTAATCATGAATGAATGAGTTGAAATGTTAGCTGGTGGTTAAATGCATGAATTTCATCAATGTGACATCAGATTGGAGGTGCTGGTTGTAGGTGTTGGGCGTGGCTCGACGCGCCGGGGGTGCGAGGGCCCTCATAACGCTGCTTGCAGCTTTAATTATTATTATTTCGGCAAATGAATTGGCCGTTTGAGGGCCTAAACATGCTCGAAAACTCATGAAATTTTGCACACGCGTCAGGTCTGGTGAAAATTTACGTATTTTAATGTTCCCAGACATGGCCAGGGAAAATTAGCTCAGTAGCGCCACCTAGAAAAATGAAAAACGCGAGCCCCCGGTATGGGTATGACCTACACGTTTGAAAGTCGGTACACCTATATAACGTTCAGAGTCGAACAAAAAAGTCTATTATGGCAATGTCCTAAACCCAACAGGAAGTCCGCCATTTTGGATTGAAGGTGACATTTTGGCTCTGATTTTACCGTTTCCATGCCTCGAACTTTAACGAACTCCTCCTTGGGGTTTGATTTCATAACCTTCATATTTGGTCAGTGCCAACTACACCCTTGTGCCATGTTAAATTGCGGAGCTTTTGAGTTTTCACAATACCATGAGGCCGTGGCGCCACGGCGAATTTCGATGACTCGCCATGAAAATCTTATTGCCTCTCATTTTGTCATACATTTTCTGACCTTGACCAAAGTGAACACATATGATAAGGCTCCACCCCTGAACATATTTCAACTGCCATATTTGACATCAAGGACAGCGCCACCTAGTGGGAACAGGAAATGTCATGTTTTACACTTTGGGGTACAGTATAGTGATGGGTGACATCTGCAGCCTCAAATTTCTCCAGGAAAGCCTTAAGGAGTTGGTCTTGGGGTACAGTGAAAACTGTGGCTTTTCACGAAAGGGTGTGACCTCAGCAGCATGGCGAACTTTGATATCTTGCCATGAAGAAACAAATTAGTATAACTCCATGAAATCCAGTCTGATTAGTACCAGACTTTACAGGCATGATGTCACACCCGCCCTGAACAGATTGATGTGCCCATTGTCAGGAATATGAAGAGCGCCACCTAGTGGGAACAGGAAATGTCATGTCTTACACTTTGTTGTACTGATTTTCACAGGTTCATAGTGGCCACCTCAAAAGCGGTGAAAATCACCATCAGTCCTTGATGATGCTTTAGTGCAAAAATTGTGACTTTAAACTGAACGGCGCACCCTGGTGGCAACGCTGTTCACCGTGAAAAATGAAGTGGCTTTTGAGGGGCTTGGAAAGTTTATAGAGGCTTGAAATTTGGCGCACACCTCCATTGTGCTTAACGCTTTGTTGTTATGTGATCATTTTCATTGAATAGCGCAAAATGGCTCCACAGCGCCCCCTACAAAATTTCAAAACCACAGCCCCAGCTCTGTGTTTTATGTATGAGTCTGAAACCTGGTAAGCTTATAGGAGATATCAAGATGTACAAAAAAGTCTCTTGGAGCAATATCCAAAATCCAACAGGAAGTCAGCCATTTTAAAATTAATGTTTAATTTTGGCAACATTTTCCCCTCTTTCCAGGCATCGTTCTTTGACGTACTCCTGCAAGGGATTTCATCAGATTGATGCGATCTCCTGTGTGTGGAATCTAAAGACCTTTGTGATGTTAAATTGCGAAGCTTTTTACATTCAGGGAAACGGGGTGGTCATGGCGGCACGTGGAGTTTCAATCACTCGCCAAAAAGCAGTAATCTGCTGTCACTCAAAAACACAATGTCCAATCTCTCCCAAAGCTCATAGGCGTGATGAGACTCGAGCTCGGAAATGTTTGTTATGCCATTTGTGCATAAGGGTTAGAGCGCCACCTAGTGGAACGACTAACAAATCATGAATGAATGAGTTGAAATGTTAGCTGGTGGTTAAATGCATGAATTCCATCAATGTGACATGAGATCGGACGTGCTGGTTTTAGGTGTTGGGCGTGGCTCGACGTGCCGGGGGTGCGAGGGCCCTCATAACGCTGCTTGCAGCTTTAATTAGGGCCCGAGCACTGACTGTGCGAAGGCCCTATTGTATCTGCTCCGTTTCTTATTATTATTATTATTCACCCCAAACAAGGGCCTTTTTGAGGGCCTAAACATGCTCAAAAACTCATGAAATTTTGCAGACATGCCAGGTCTGGTGAAAAATTTTGTATTTTAATGGTTTTACTTATGAGCACTGGGAAATGGCTCTAGAGCGCCACCTATGCCTTGTTAAATGCAGCCCTACGACCACATAGTTTGAGCTACATGTATGAAATTTGGCACACATGTGTATCATGACGAGCCAAACAAAAAAGTCAATGGGCCCATTGATGCAAACCCAACAGGAAGTCCGCAATTTAGAAGTGAAGGTGACATTTTGGCTCTAATTTTGTCGTTTCCATGCCTCGAACTTTAACGAACTCCTCCTTGGAAATTGGTCGTATAAGCTTCATATTTGGTCAGTGCCAACTACACCCTTGTGCCATGTTAAATTGCGGAGCTTTTGAGTTTTCACAATACCATGAGGCCGTGGCGCCACGGCGAATTTCGATGACTCGCCATGAAAATCTTATTGCCTCTCATTCTGTCATACATTGTCCGATCTGGACCAAAGAGCACACATATGATAAGGCTCCAGCCCTGAACATATTTCAACTGCCATATTTGACGTCAGCGACAGCGCCACCTAGTGGGAACAGGAAATGTCATGTTTTACACTTTGGGGTACAGTATTGTGATGGGTGACATCTGCAGCCTCAAATTTCTCCAGGAAAGGGGTAAGGAGTTGGTCTTGGGGTACAGTGAAAACTGTGACTTTTCACGAAAGGGTGTGACTTCAGCAGCATGGCGAACTTTGATATCTCGCCATGAAGAAAGAAATTAGTATAACTCCATGAAATCCAGTCTGATTAGTACCAGACTTTACAGGCATGATATCAGACCCGCCCTGAACAAATTGATGTGCCCATTGTCAGGAATATGAAGAGCGCCACCTAGTGGGAACAGGAAATGTCATGTCTTACACTTTGTTGTACTGATTTTCACAGGTTCATTGTGGATACCTCAAAAGCGGTGAAAGTCACCGTCAGTCCTTCATGATGCTGCAGTGCGAAAATTGTGACTTTATACTGAACGGTGCACCCTGGTGGCAACGCTGTTCACCATGAAAAATGAAGTGGTTTTTGAGGGGCTTGGAAAGTTTAAAAAGTCTTGAAATTTGGCCCACACCTCCAATGCGCTTAAGGCTTTGTTGTTATGTGATCATTTTCATTGAATATCCCAAAATGGCTCCACAGCGCCCCCTACAAAATTTCAAAACCACAGCCCCAGCTCTGTGTTTTATGTATGAGTCTGAAACCTGGTAAGCTTATAGGAGATATCAAGATGTACAAAAAAGTCTCTTGGAGCAATATCCCAAATACAACAGGAAGTCAGCCATTTTAAAATTAATGTGCAATTTTGGCAACATTTTCCCCTCTTTCCAGGCACCGTTCTTTGACGAACTCCTCCAAGGGATTTCATCATATTGAACCAATCTCCAGTGTGTGGAATCTAAAGACCTTTGTGATGTTAAATTGCGAAGCTTTTTACATTCAGGGAAACGGGGTTGTCATGGCGGCACGTGGAGTTTCAATCACTCGCCAAAAAGCAGTAATCTGCTGTCACTCAAAATCAAAATGTCCAAACTCTCCCAAAGGTCACAGGTGTGATGAGACTCGAGCTAGGAAATGTTTGTTATGCCATTTGTCAGTAATGGTTAGAGCGCCACCTAGTGGGACGACTATAATGATGATTGAATGAGATGAAATGTTAGCTGGTGGTTAAATGCATGAATTCCATCAATGTGACATCAGATCGGAGGTGCTGGTTGTAGGTGTTGGGCGTGGCTCGACGCGATGGGGTGCGAGGGCCCTCATAACGCTGCTTGCAGCTTTAATTAGGGCCCGAGCACCGAGAGTGCGAAGGCCCTATTGTATCTGCTCCGTTTCTTATTATTATTATTATTATTATTATTATTATTATTATTATTATTATTCACCCCAAACAAGGGCCTTTTTGAGGGCCTTACCATGCTCAAAAACTCATGAAATTTTGCACACATGCCAGGTCTGGTGAAAAATTTTGTATTTTAATGGTTTTACATATGAGCACTGGGAAATGGCTCTACAGCGCCACCTATGCCTTGTTAAATGCAGCCCTACGACCACATCGTTTGAGCTACATGTATGAAATTTGGCACACATGTGTATCATGCCAAGACGAACAAAAAAGTCTGTGGGCCCATTGACGCAAACCCAACAGGAAGTCCGCCATTTGGAAGAGAAAGTGACATTTTGGCTCTAATTTTGCCATTTCCATGCCTCGAACTTTTGCGAACTCCTCCTTGGGGTTTCATTTCATAACCTTCAAATTTGGACAGTGTCAACTACACCCTTGTGCCATGTTAAATTGCGGAGCTTTTGAGTTTTCACAATACTATGAGGCCGTGGCGCCATGGCGAATTTCGATGACTCGCCATGAAAATCTTATTGCCTCTCATTTTGTCATACATTTTCTGACCTTGACCAAAGTGAACACATATGATAAGGCTCCACCCCTGAACATATTTCAACTGCCATATTTGACACCAGGGACAGCGCCACCTAGTGGGAACAGGAAATGTCATGTTTTACACTTTGGGGTACAGTATAGTGATGGGTGACACCTGCAGCCTCAAATTTCTCCAGGAAAGCCTTAAGGAGTTGGTCTTGGGTTACAGTGAAAACTGTGACTTTTCGCAAAAGGGTGTGACCCCAGCAGCATGGCGAACTTTGATGTCACGCCATGAAGAAACAAATTAGTATAACTCAATGAAATCCAGTCTGTTCAGTACCAGACTTTACAGGCATGATGTCAGACCCGCCCTGAACAGATTGATGTGCCCATTGTCGGGAATACGTACAGCGCCACCTAGTGGCAACAGGAAATGTCATGGCTTTAATTTTGTTGTACTGATTTTCACAGGTTCATCGTGGCCACCTCAAAAGCGGTGAATATCAACATCAGTCCCTCGTGATGCTTCAGTGCAAAAATTGTGACTTTAAACTGAACGGCGCACCCTGGTGGCAACGCTGTTCAACATGAAAGATGAAGTGGCTTTTGAGGGGCTTGCAAGTTTATAGAGGCTTGAAATTTGGCCCACACCTCCAAATGGATGAAGGCTTTGTTGTCATGTGATCATTTTCATTGAATAGCGCGAAATTGCTCCACAGCGCCCCCTACAAAATTTCAAAACAACAGCCCCTGCTCTGTGTTTCATCTATGAGTCTGAAACCTGGTAAGCTTATGGAAAATATCAAGATGTACAAAAAAGTCTCTTGGAGCAATATCCCAAATCCAACAGGAAGTCAGCCATTTTAAAATTAATGTGCAATTTTGGCGACATTTTCCCCTCTTTTCAGGCTTCATACTTTGACGAACTCCTCCAAGGGATTTCATCATATTGAACCATTCTCCAGTGTGTGGAATCTAAAGACCTTTGTGATGTTAAATTGCGAAGCTTTTTACATTCAAGGAAACGGGGTGGTCATGGCGGCACGTAGACTCTCAATCACTCGCCAAAACGCAGTAATCTGCTGTTACTCAAAAACACAATGTCCAATCTCACCCAAAGGTCGCAGGCATAATGAGACTCGAGTTCGGAAATGTTTGTTATGCCATTTGTACATAATGGTTAGAGCGCCACCTAGTGGAACGACTAGCTAATCATGAATGAATGAGCTGAAATGTTAGCTGGTGGTTAAATGCATGAATTCCATCAATGTGACATCGATCGGACGTGGTGGTTTTAGGTGTTGGGCGTGGCTCGATGCGATGGGGTGCGAGGGCCCTCATAACGCTGCTTGCAGCTTTAATTATTATTATTATTATTATTATTCACCCCAAACAAGGGCCTTTTTGAGGGCCTTACCATGCTCAAAAACTCATGAAATTTTGCACACATGCCAGGTCTGGTGAAAAATTTTGTATTTTAATGGTTTTACATATGAGCACTGGGAAATGGCTCTACAGCGCCACCTATGCCTTGTTAAATGCAGCCCTACGACCACATCGTTTGAGCTACATGTATGAAATTTGGCACACATGTGTATCATGCCAAGACGAACAAAAAAGTCTGTGGGCCCATTGACGCAAACCCAACAGGAAGTCCGCCATTTGGAAGAGAAAGTGACATTTTGGCTCTAATTTTGCCATTTCCATGCCTCGAACTTTTGCGAACTCCTCCTTGGGGTTTCATTTCATAACCTTCAAATTTGGACAGTGTCAACTACACCCTTGTGCCATGTTAAATTGCGGAGCTTTTGAGTTTTCACAATACTATGAGGCCGTGGCGCCATGGCGAATTTCGATGACTCGCCATGAAAATCTTATTGCCTCTCATTTTGTCATACATTTTCTGACCTTGACCAAAGTGAACACATATGATAAGGCTCCACCCCTGAACATATTTCAACTGCCATATTTGACACCAGGGACAGCGCCACCTAGTGGGAACAGGAAATGTCATGTTTTACACTTTGGGGTACAGTATAGTGATGGGTGACACCTGCAGCCTCAAATTTCTCCAGGAAAGCCTTAAGGAGTTGGTCTTGGGTTACAGTGAAAACTGTGACTTTTCGCAAAAGGGTGTGACCCCAGCAGCATGGCGAACTTTGATGTCACGCCATGAAGAAACAAATTAGTATAACTCAATGAAATCCAGTCTGTTCAGTACCAGACTTTACAGGCATGATGTCAGACTCGCCCTGAACAGATTGATGTGCCCATTGTCGGGAATACGTACAGCGCCACCTAGTGGCAACAGGAAATGTCATGGCTTTAATTTTGTTGTACTGATTTTCACAGGTTCATCGTGGCCACCTCAAAAGCGGTGAATATCAACATCAGTCCCTCGTGATGCTTCAGTGCAAAAATTGTGACTTTAAACTGAACGGCGCACCCTGGTGGCAACGCTGTTCAACATGAAAGATGAAGTGGCTTTTGAGGGGCTTGCAAGTTTATAGAGGCTTGAAATTTGGCACACACCTCCAAATGGATGAAGGCTTTGTTGTCATGTGATCATTTTCATTGAATAGCGCGAAATTGCTCCACAGCGCCCCCTACAAAATTTCAAAACAACAGCCCCTGCTCTGTGTTTCATCTATGAGTCTGAAACCTGGTAAGCTTATGGAAAATATCAAGATGTACAAAAAAGTCTCTTGGAGCAATATCCCAAATCCAACAGGAAGTCAGCCATTTTAAAATTAATGTGCAATTTTGGCGACATTTTCCCCTCTTTTCAGGCTTCATACTTTGACGAACTCCTCCAAGGGATTTCATCATATTGAACCATTCTCCAGTGTGTGGAATCTAAAGACCTTTGTGATGTTAAATTGCGAAGCTTTTTACATTCAAGGAAACGGGGTGGTCATGGCGGCACGTAGACTCTCAATCACTCGCCAAAACGCAGTAATCTGCTGTTACTCAAAAACACAATGTCCAATCTCACCCAAAGGTCGCAGGCATAATGAGACTCGAGTTCGGAAATGTTTGTTATGCCATTTGTACATAATGGTTAGAGCGCCACCTAGTGGAACGACTAGCTAATCATGAATGAATGAGCTGAAATGTTAGCTGGTGGTTAAATGCATGAATTCCATCAATGTGACATCGATCGGACGTGGTGGTTTTAGGTGTTGGGCGTGGCTCGACGCGCCGGGGGTGCTCGGGCCCTCATAACGCTGCTTGCAGCTTTAATTAGGGCCCGAGCACTGACAGTGCGAAGGCCCTATTGTAATTGCTCTGTTTATTATTATTATTATTATTATTATTATTAGGGCCCGAGCACTGACAGTGCGAAGGCCCTATTGTAATTGCTCTGTTTATTATTATTATTATTATTATTATTATTATTTCGGCAAATGAATTGGCCGTTTGAGGGCCTAAACATGCTCGAAAACTCATGAAATTTTGCACACGCGTCAGGTCTGGTGAAAATTTACGTATTTTAATGTTCTCAGACATGGCCAGGGAAAATTAGCTCAGTAGCGCCACCTAGAAAAATGAAAAACGCGAGCCCCCGATATGGGTATGACCTACATGTTTGAAAGTCGGTACACCTATATAACGTTCAGAGTCGAACAAAAAAGTCTATTATGGCAATGTCCTAAACCCAACAGGAAGTCCGCCATTTTGGATTGAAGGTGACATTTTGGCTCTGATTTTACCGTTTCCATGCCTCGAACTTTAACGAACTCCTCCTTGGGGTTTGATTTCATAACCTTCATATTTGGTCAGTGCCAACTACACCCTTGTGCCATGTTAAATTGCGGAGCTTTTGAGTTTTCACAATACCATGAGGCCGTGGCGCCACGGCGAATTTCGATGACTCGCCATGAAAATCTTATTGCCTCTCATTTTGTCATACATTTTCTGACCTTGACCAAAGTGAACACATATGATAAGGCTCCACCCCTGAACATATTTCAACTGCCATATTTGACATCAAGGACAGCGCCACCTAGTGGGAACAGGAAATGTCATGTTTTACACTTTGGGGTACAGTATAGTGATGGGTGACATCTGCAGCCTCAAATTTCTCCAGGAAAGCCTTAAGGAGTTGGTCTTGGGTTACAGTGAAAACTGTGGCTTTTCACGAAAGGGTGTGACCTCAGCAGCATGGCGAACTTTGATATCTCGCCATGAAGAAACAAATTAGTATAACTCCATGAAATCCAGTCTGATTAGTACCAGACTTTACAGGCATGATGTCACACCCGCCCTGAACAGATTGATGTGCCCATTGTCAGGAATATGAAGAGCGCCACCTAGTGGGAACAGGAAATGTCATGTCTTACACTTTGTTGTACTGATTTTCACAGGTTCATAGTGGCCACCTCAAAAGCGGTGAATATCACCATCAGTCCTTGATGATGCTTTAGTGCAAAAATTGTGACTTTAAACTGAACGGCGCACCCTGGTGGCAACGCTGTTCACCATGAAAAATGAAGTGGCTTTTGAGGGGCTTGGAAAGTTTATAGAGGCTTGAAATTTGGCGCACACCTCCATTGTGCTTAAGGCTTTGTTGTTATGTGATCATTTTCATTGAATAGCGCAAAATGGCTCCACAGCGCCCCCTACAAAATTTCAAAACCACAGCCCCAGCTCTGTGTTTTATGTATGAGTCTGAAACCTGGTAAGCTTATAGGAGATATCAAGATGTACAAAAAAGTCTCTTGGAGCAATATCCCAAATCCAACAGGAAGTCAGCCATTTTAAAGTTAATGTGTAATTTTGGCAACATTTTCCCCTCTTTCCAGGCACCGTTCTTTGACGAACTCCTCCAAGGGATTTCATCATATTGAACCAATCTCCAGTGTGTGGAATCTAAAGACCTTTGTGATGTTAAATTGCGAAGGTTTTTACGTTCAGGGAAACGGGGTGGTCATGGCGGCATGTGGCGTTTCAGTCACTCGCCAAAAAGCAGTAATCTGCTGTCACTCAAAATCAAAATGTCCAATATGTCCCAAAGGTCGCAGGCGTGATGAGACTCGAGCTCGGAAATGTTTGTTATGCCATTTGTCAGTAATGGTTAGAGCGCCACCTAGTGGGACGACTATAATCATGATTGAATGAGATGAAATGTTAGCTGGTGGTTGAATGCATGAATGTCATTAATGTGACATCAGATCGGAGGTGCTGGTTGTAGGTGTTGGGCGTAGCTCGACGCGATGGGGTGCGAGGGCCCTCATAACGCTGCTTGCAGCTTTAATTATTATTATTATTATTATTTCGGCAAATGAATTGGCCGTTTGAGGGCCTAAACATGCTCGAAAACTCATGAAATTTTGCACACGCGTCAGGTCTGGTGAAAATTTACGTATTTTAATGTTCTCAGACATGGCCAGGGAAAATTAGCTCAGTAGCGCCACCTAGAAAAATGAAAAACGCGAGCCCCCGGTATGGGTATGACCTACATGTTTGAAAGTCGGTACACCTATAAAATGTTCAGAGTCGAACAAAAAAGTCTATTATGGCAA
This sequence comes from Rhamphochromis sp. 'chilingali', assembly GCF_963969265.1. Taxonomy (NCBI): domain Eukaryota; kingdom Metazoa; phylum Chordata; class Actinopteri; order Cichliformes; family Cichlidae; genus Rhamphochromis; species Rhamphochromis sp. 'chilingali'. The sequence goes on along the minus strand of NC_137942.1, from coordinate 4,680,077 downwards.
TGTCCTAAACCCAACAGGAAGTCCGCCATTTTGGATTGAAGGTGACATTTTGGCTCTGATTTTACCATTTCCATGCCTCGAACTTTAACGAACTCCTCCTTGGGATTTGGTCCTATAAACTTCAAATTTGGACAGTGTCAACTACACCCTTGTGCAATGTTAAATTGCGGAGCTTTTGAGTTTTCACAATACTATGAGGCCGTGGCGCCATGGCGAATTTCGATGACTCGCCATGAAAATCTTATTGCCTCTCATTTTGTCATACATTTTCTGACCTTGACCAAAGTGAACACATATGATAAGGCTCCACCCCTGAACATATTTCAACTGCCATATTTGACCTCAAGGACAGCGCCACCTAGTGGGAACAGGAAATGTTATGTTTTACACTTTGGGGTACAGTATAGTGATGGGTGACATCTGCAGCCTCAAATTTCTCCAGAAAAGCCTTAAGGAGTTGGTCTTGGGTTACAGTGAAAACTGTGACTTTTCGCAAAAGGGTGTGACCCCAGCAGCATGGCGAACTTTGATGTCACGCCATGAAGAAACAAATTAGTATAACTCAATGAAATCCAGTCTGATCAGTACCAGACTTTACAGGCATGATGTCAGACCCGCCCTGAACAGATTGATGTGCCCATTGTCGGAAATACGGACAGCGCCACCTAGTGGCAACAGGAAATGTCATGGCTTTAATTTTGTTGTACTGATTTTCACAGGTTGATCGTGGCCACCTCAAAAGCGGTGAATATCACCATCAGTCCCTCGTGATGCTTCAGTGCAAAAATTGTGACTTTAAACTGAACGGCGCACCCTGGTGGCAACGCGGTTCATCATGAAAGATGAAGTGGCTTTGAGGGGCTTGGAAAGTTTATAGAGGCTTTAAATTTAGCACACCCCTCCAAATGGACGAAGGCTTTGTTGTCATGTGATCATTTTCCTTGAATAGCGCAAAATGGCTCCACAGCGCCCCCTACAATATTTCAAAACATCAGCCCCTGCTCTGTGTTTCATCTATGAGTCTGACACTTGGTAAGCTTGTGTAAGATATCAAGATGTACAAAAAAGTCTCTTGGAGCAATATCCCAAATCCAACAGGAAGTCAGCCATTTTAAAATTAATGTGTAATTTTGATGACATTTTCCCCCCTTTTCAGGCCTCATACTTTGACGAACTCCTCCAAGGGATTTCATCATATTGAAGCATTCTTCAGTGTGTAGAATCTAAAGACCTTTGTGATGTTAAATTGCGAAGCTTTTTCCGTTCAGGGAAACGGGGTGGTCATGGCGGCACGTAGAGTTTCAATCACTCGCAAAAAGCAGTAATCTGCTGTCACTAAAAAACACAATGTCCAATCTCTCCCAAAGGTCGCAGGTGTGATGAGACTCGAGCTTGGAAATGTTTGTTATGCTATTTGTCAATAATGGTTAGAGCGCCACCTAGTGGCATGACTATAATCCTGGTTGAATAAGATGAAATGTTAGCTGGTGATTAAAAGCATGAAATCCATCAATGTGACATCACATCGGACGTGCCGGTTTGAGGTGTTGGCAGTGGCTCGACGTGCCGGGGGTGCGAGGGCCCTCATAACGCTGCTTGCAGCTTTAATTATTATTATTATTATTATTTCGGCAAATGAATTGGCCGTTTGAGGGCCTAAACATGCTCGAAAACTCATGAAATTTTGCACACGCGTCAGGTCTGGTGAAAATTTACGTATTTTAATGTTCTCAGACATGGCCAGGGAAAATTAGCTCAGTAGCGCCACCTAGAAAAATGAAAAACGCGAGCCCCCGGTATGGGTATGACCTACATGTTTGAAAGTCGGTACACCTATATAATGTTCAGAGTCGAACAAGAAAGTCTATTATGGCAATGTCCTAAACCCAACAGGAAGTCCGCCATTTTGGATTGAAGGTGACATTTTGGCTCTGATTTTACCATTTCCATGCCTCGAACTTTGACGAACTCCTCCTTGGGGTTTGATTTCATAACCTTCATATTTGGTCAGTGCCAACTACACCCTTGTGCCATGTTAAATTGCGGAGCTTTTGAGTTTTCACAATACTATGAGGCCGTGGCGCCATGGCGAATTTCGATGACTCGCCATGAAAATCTTATTGCCTCTCATTCTGTCATACATGTTCCGATCTGGACCAAAGAGCACACATATGATAAGGCTCCACCCCTGAACATATTTCAACTGCCATATTTGACATCAAGGACAGCGCCACCTAGTGGGAACAGGAAATGTCATGTTTTACACTTTGGGGTACAGTATAGTGATGGGTGACATCTGCAGCCTCAAATTTCTCCAGGAAAGCCTTAAGGAGTTGGTCTTGGGTTACAGTGAAAACTGTGAGTTTTCGCGAAAGGGTGTGACCCCAGCAGCATGGCGAACTTTGATGTCACGCCATGAAGAAACAAATTAGTATAACTCAATGAAATCCAGTCTGATCAGTACCAGACTTTACAGGCATGATGTCAGACCCGCCCTGAACAGATTGATGTGCCCATTGTCGGAAATACGGACAGCGCCACCTAGTGGCAACAGGAAATGTCATGGCTTTAATTTTGTTGTACTTATTTTCACAGGTTCATCGTGGCCACCTCAAAAGTGGTGAATATCACCATCAGTCCCTCGTGATGCTTCAGTGCAAAAATTGTGAGTTTAAACTGAACGGCGCACCCTGGTGGCAACGCTGTTCAACATGAAAGATGAAGTGGCTTTTGAGGGGCTTGGAAAGTTTATAGAGGCTTGAAATTTGGCACACCCCTCCAATGTGATGAAGGCTTTGTTTTCATGTGATCATTTTCATTGAATAGCGCGAAATGGCTCCACAGCGCCCCCTACAATATTTCAAAACATCAGCCCCTGCTCTGTGTTTCATCTATGAGTCTGACACTTGCTAAGCTTGTGTAAGATATCAAGATGTACAAAAAAGTCTCTTGGAGCAATATCCCAAATCCAACAGGAAGTCAGCCATTTTAAAATTAATGTGTAATTTTGATGACATTTTCCCCCCTTTTCAGGCCTCATACTTTGACGAACTCCTCCAAGGGATTTCATCATATTGAAGCATTCTTCAGTGTGTAGAATCTAAAGACCTTTGTGATGTTAAATTGCGAAGCTTTTTCCGTTCAGGGAAACGGGGTGGTCATGGCGGCACGTAGAGTTTCAATCACTCGCAAAAAGCAGTAATCTGCTGTCACTAAAAAACACAATGTCCAATCTCTCCCAAAGGTCGCAGGTGTGATGAGACTTGAGCTTGGAAATGTTTGTTATGCTATTTGTCAATAATGGTTAGAGCGCCACCTAGTGGCATGACTATAATCCTGGTTGAATAAGATGAAATGTTAGCTGGTGATTAAAAGCATGAAATCCATCAATGTGACATCACATCGGACGTGCCGGTTTGAGGTGTTGGCAGTGGCTCGACGTGCCGGGGGTGCGAGGGCCCTCATAACGCTGCTTGCAGCTTTAATTATTATTAGGGCCCGAGCACTGACAGTGCGAAGGCCCTATTGTAATTGCTCTGTTTATTATTATTATTATTATTATTTCGGCAAATGAATCGGCCTTTTGAGGGCCTAAACATGCTCGAAAACTCTGGAAATTTTGCGCACGCGTCAGGTCTGGTGAAAATTTACGTATTTTAATGGTTTTACATATGAGCACTGGGAAATGGCTCTAGAGCGCCACCTATGCCTTGTTAAATGCAGCCCTACGACCACATCGTTTCAGCTACATGTATGAAATTTGGCACACATGTGTATCATGCCAAGACGAACAAAAAAGTCTGTGGGCCCATTGACGCAAACCCAACAGGAAGTCCGCCATTTTGGATTGAAGGTGACATTTTGGCTCTGATTTTACCGTTTCCATGCCTTGTACTTTAACGAACTCCTCCTTGGGATTTGGTCGTATAAGCTTCAAATTTGGACAGTGTCAACTACACCCTTGTGCCATGTTAAATTGCGGAGCTTTTGAGTTTTCACAATACTATGAGGCCGTGGCGCCATGGCGAATTTCGATGACTCGCCATGAAAATCTTATTGCCTCTCATTCTGTCATACATGTTCCAATCTGGACCAAAGAGCACACATATGATAAGGCTCCACCCCTGAACATATTTCAACTGCCATATTTGACCTCAAGGACAGCGCCACCTAGTGGGAACAGGAAATGTCATGTTTTACACTTTGGGGTACAGTATAGTGAAGGGTGACATCTGCAGCCTCAAATTTCTCCAGGAAAGCCTTAAGGAGTTGGTCTTGGGTAACAGTGAAAACTGTGAGTTTTCGCGAAAGGGTGTGACCCCAGCAGCATGGCGAACTTTGATGTCACGCCATGAAGAAACAAATTAGTATAACTCAATGAAATCCAGTCTGATCAGTACCAGACTTTACAGGCATGATGTCAGACCCGCCCTGAACAGATTGATGTGCCCATTGTCGGAAATACGGACAGCGCCACCTAGTGGCAACAGGAAATGTCATGGCTTTAATTTTGTTGTACTGATTTTCACAGGTTCATCTTGGCCACCTCAAAAGCGGTGAATATCACCATCAGTCCCTCGTGATGCTTCAGTGCAAAAATTGTGAGTTTAAACTGAACGGCGCACCCTGGTGGCAACGCTGTTCAACATGAAAGATGAAGTGGCTTTTGAGGGTCTTGGCAAGTTTATAGAGGCTTGAAATTTGGCACACACCTCCAAATGGATGAAGGCTTTGTTGGCATGTGATCATTTTCATTGAATAGCGCGAAATTGCTCCACAGCGCCCCCTACAAAATTTCAAAACCACAGCCCCTGCTCTGTGTTTTATGTATGAATCTGAAACCTGGTAGGCTTATAGGAGATATCAAGATGTACAAAAAAGTCTCTTGGAGCAATATCCCAAATCCAACAGGAAGTCAGCCATTTTAAAATTAATGTGTAATTTTGGCAACATTTTCCCCTCTTTTCAGGCTTCATACTTTGACGAACTCCTCCAAGGGATTTCATCATATTGAACCATTCTCCAGTGTGTGGAATCTAAAGACCTTTGTGATGTTAAATTGCGAAGCTTTTTACGTTCAAGGAAACGGGGTGGTCATGGCGGCACGTGGAGTTTCAATCACTCGCCAAAAAGCAGTAATATGCTGTCACTCAAAGACACAAAGTCCAATCTCTCCCAAAGGTCACAGGCGTGATGAGACTCGAGCTCGGAAATGTTTGTTATGCCCTTTGTCTATAATGGTTAGAGAGCCACCTAGTGGGACGACTATACTCATGGTTGAACCAAATGAAATGTTAACTGGTGGTTAAATGCATGAATTCCATCAATGTGACATCAGATCGGACATGCTGGTTTCAGGTGTTGGGCATGGCTCGACACGCCGGGGGTGCGAGGGCCCTCATAACGCTGCTTGCAGCTTTAATTATTATTATTATTATTATTATTCCGGCAAATGAATTGGCCTTTTGAGGGCCTAAACATGCTCGAAAACTCATGAAATTTTGCACACGCGTCAGGTCTGGTGAAAATTTACGTATTTTAATGTTCTCAGACATGGCCAGGGAAAATTAGCTCAGTAGCGCCACCTAGAAAAATGAAAAATGCGAGCCCCCGGTATGGGTATGACCTACATATTTGAAAGTCGGTACACCTATATAACGTTGCGAGTCGAACAAAAAAGTCTATTATGGCAATGTCCTAAACCCAACAGGAAGTCCGCCATTTTTGATTGAAGGTGACATTTTGGGTCTGATTTTACCGTTTCCATGCCTTGTACTTTAACGAACTCCTCCTTGGGATTTGGTCCTATAAACTTCAAATTTGGACAGTGTCAACTACACCCTTGTGCCATGTTAAATTGCGGAGCTTTTGAGTTTTCACAATAGTATGAGGCCGTGGCGCCATGGCGAATTTTGATGACTCGCCATGAAAATCTTATTGCCTCTCATTCTGTCATACATGTTCCGATCTGGACCAAACAGCACACATATGATAAGGCTCCACCCCTGAACATATTTCAACTGCCATATTTGACATCAAGGACAGCGCCACCTAGTGGGAACAGGAAATGTCATGTTTTACACTTTGGGGTACAGTATAGTGATGGGTGACATCTGCAGCCTCAAATTTCTCCAGGAAAGCCTTAAGGAGTTGGTCTTGGGTTACAGTGAAAACTGTGACTTTTCGCAAAAGGGTGTGACCCCAGCAGCATGGCGAATTTTGATGTCACGCCATGAAGAAACAAATTAGTATAACTCAATGAAATCCAGTCTGATCAGTACCAGACTTTACAGGCATGATGTCAGACCCGCCCTGAACAGATTGATGTGCCCATTGTCAGGAATATGAAGAGCGCCACCTAGTGGGAACAGGAAATGTCATGTCTTACACTTTGTTGTACTGATTTTCACAGGTTCATAGTGGCCACCTCAAAAGCGGTGAATATCACCATCAGTCCTTGATGATGCTTTAGTGCAAAAATTGTGACTTTAAACTGAACGGCGCACCCTGGTGGCAACGCTGTTCACCATGAAAAATGAAGTGGCTTTTGAGGGGCTTGGAAAGTTTATAGAGGCTTGAAATTTGGCGCACACCTCCATTGTGCTTAAGGCTTTGTTGTTATGTGATCATTTTCATTGAATAGCGCAAAATGGCTCCACAGCGCCCCCTACAATATTTCAAAACATCAGCCCCAGCTCTGTGTTTTATGTATGAGTCTGAAACCTGGTAAGCTTATAGGAGATATCAAGATGTACAAAAAAGTCTCTTGGAGCAATATCCCAAATCTAACAGGAAGTCAGCCATTTTAAAATTAATGTGTAATTTTTGTGACATTTTCCCCTCTTTCCAGGCACCGTTCTTTGACGAACTCCTCCAAGGGATTTCATCATATTGAACCAATCTCCAGTGTGTGGAATCTAAAGACCTTTGTGATGTTAAATTGCGAAGGTTTTTACATTCAGGAAACGGGGTGGTCATGGCGGCATGTGGAGTTTCAGTCACTCGCCAAAAAGCAGTAATCTGCTGTCACTCAAAATCAAAATGTCCAATATGTCCCAAAGGTCGCAGGCGTGATGAGACTCGAGCTCGGAAATGTTTGTTATGCCATTTGTACATAATGGTTAGAGCGCCACCTAGTGGAACGACTAACTAATCATGAATGAATGAGTTGAAATGTTAGCTGGTGGTTGAATGCATGAATTCCATCAATGTGACATCAGATCGGAGGTGCTGGTTGTAGGTGTTGGGTGTAGCTCGACGCGATGGGGTGCGAGGGCCCTCATAACGCTGCTTGCAGCTTTAATTATTATTAGGGCCCGAGCACTGATAGTGCGAAGGCCCTATTGTAATTGCTCTGTTTATTATTATTATTATTATTATTATTATTATTTCGGCAAATGAATTGGCCGTTTGAGGGCCTAAACATGCTCGAAAACTCATGAAATTTTGCACACGCGTCAGGTCTGGTGAACATTTACGTATTTTAATGTTCTCAGACATGGCCAGGGAAAATTAGCTCAGTAGCGCCACCTAGAAAAATGAAAAACGCGAGCCCCCGGTATGGGTATGACCTACATGTTTGAAAGTCGGTACACTTATATAATGTTCAGAGTCGAACAAAAAAGTCTATTATGGCAATGTCCTAAACCCAACAGGAAGTCCGCCATTTTGGATTGAAGGTGACATTTTGGCTCTGATTTTACCATTTCCATGCCTCGAACTTTGACGAACTCCTCCTTGGGGTTTGATTTCATAACCTTCATATTTGGTCAGTGCCAACTACACCCTTGTGCCATGTTAAATTGCGGAGCTTTTGAGTTTTCACAATACTATGAGGCCGTGGCGCCATGGCGAATTTCGATGACTCGCCATGAAAATCTTATTGCCTCTCATTTTGTCATACATGTTCCGATCTGGACCAAAGAGCACACATATGATAAGGCTCCACCCCTGAACATATTTCAACTGCCATATTTGACATCAAGGACAGCGCCACCTAGTGGGAACAGGAAATGTCATGTTTTACACTTTGGGGTACAGTATAGTGATGGGTGACATCTGCAGCCTCAAATTTCTCCAGGAAAGCCTTAAGGAGTTGGTCTTGGGTTACAGTGAAAACTGTGACTTTTCGCAAAAGGGTGTGACCCCAGCAGCATGGCGAACTTTGATGTCACGCCATGAAGAAACAAATTAGTATAACTCAATGAAATCCAGTCTGATCAGTACCAGACTTTACAGGCATGATGGCAGACCCGCCCTGAACAGATTGATGTGCCCATTGTCGGAAATACGGACAGCGCCACCTAATGGCAACAGGAAATGTCATGGCTTTAATTTTGTTGTACTGATTTTCACAGGTTCATCGTGGCCACCTCAAAAGCGGTGAATATCAACATCAGTCCCTCGTGATGCTTCAGTGCAAAAATTGTGACTTTAAACTGAACGGCGCACCCTGGTGACAACGCGGTCCACCATGAAAGATGAAGTGGCTTTTGAGGGGCTTGGAAAGTTTATAGAGGCTTGAAATTTGGCACACACCTCCAAATGGATGAAGGCATTGTTGTTATGTAACCATTTTCCTTGAATAGCGCAAAATGGCTCCACAGCGCCCCCTACAATATTTCAAAACATCAGCCCCTGCTCTGTGTTTCATCTATGAGTCTGACACTTGGTAAGCTTGTGTAAGATATCAAGATGTACAAAAAAGTCTCTTGGAGCAATATCCCAAATCCAACAGGAAGTCAGCCATTTTAAAATTAATGTGTAATTTTGATGACATTTTCCCCCCTTTTCAGGCCTCATACTTTGACGAACTCCTCCAAGGGATTTCATCATATTGAAGCATTCTTCAGTGTGTAGAATCTAAAGACCTTTGTGATGTTAAATTGCGAAGCTTTTTCCGTTCAGGGAAACGGGGTGGTCATGGCGGCACGTAGAGTTTCAATCACTCGCAAAAAGCAGTAATCTGCTGTCACTAAAAAACACAATGTCCAATCTCTCCCAAAGGTCGCAGGTGTGATGAGACTCGAGCTTGGAAATGTTTGTTATGCTATTTGTCTATAATGGTTAGAGCGCCACCTAGTGGCATGACTATAATCCTGGTTGAATAAGATGAAATGTTAGCTGGTGGTTAAATGCATGAATTCCATCAATGTGACATCAGATCGGACGTGCTGGTTTTAGGTGTTGGGCGTGGCTCGACGCGCCGGGGGTGCGAGGGCCCTCATAACGCTGCTTGCAGCTTTAATTATTAGGGCCCGAGCACTGACAGTGCGAAGGCCCTATTGTAATTGCTCTGTTTATTAGGGCCCGAGCACTGACAGTGCGAAGGCCCTATTGTAATTGCTCTGTTTATTATTATTATTATTATTATTTCGGCAAATGAATCGGCCTTTTGAGGGCCTAAACATGCTCGAAAACTCTGGAAATTTTGCGCACGCGTCAGGTCTGGTGAAAATTTACGTATTTTAATGGTTTTACATATGAGCACTGGGAAATGGCTCTAGAGCGCCACCTATGCCTTGTTAAATGCAGCCCTACGACCACATCGTTTCAGCTACATGTATGAAATTTGGCACACATGTGTATCATGCCAAGACGAACAAAAAAGTCTGTGGGCCCATTGACGCAAACCCAACAGGAAGTCCGCCATTTTGGATTGAAGGTGACATTTTGGCTCTGATTTTACCGTTTCCATGCCTTGTACTTTAACGAACTCCTCCTTGGGATTTGGTCGTATAAGCTTCAAATTTGGACAGTGTCAACTACACCCTTGTGCCATGTTAAATTGCGGAGCTTTTGAGTTTTCACAATACTATGAGGCCGTGGCGCCATGGCGAATTTCGATGACTCGCCATGAAAATCTTATTGCCTCTCATTCTGTCATACATGTTCCAATCTGGACCAAAGAGCACACATATGATAAGGCTCCACCCCTGAACATATTTCAACTGCCATATTTGACCTCAAGGACAGCGCCACCTAGTGGGAACAGGAAATGTCATGTTTTACACTTTGGGGTACAGTATAGTGAAGGGTGACATCTGCAGCCTCAAATTTCTCCAGGAAAGCCTTAAGGAGTTGGTCTTGGGTAACAGTGAAAACTGTGAGTTTTCGCGAAAGGGTGTGACCCCAGCAGCATGGCGAACTTTGATGTCACGCCATGAAGAAACAAATTAGTATAACTCAATGAAATCCAGTCTGATCAGTACCAGACTTTACAGGCATGATGTCAGACCCGCCCTGAACAGATTGATGTGCCCATTGTCGGAAATACGGACAGCGCCACCTAGTGGCAACAGGAAATGTCATGGCTTTAATTTTGTTGTACTGATTTTCACAGGTTCATCTTGGCCACCTCAAAAGCGGTGAATATCACCATCAGTCCCTCGTGATGCTTCAGTGCAAAAATTGTGAGTTTAAACTGAACGGCGCACCCTGGTGGCAACGCTGTTCAACATGAAAGATGAAGTGGCTTTTGAGGGTCTTGGCAAGTTTATAGAGGCTTGAAATTTGGCACACACCTCCAAATGGATGAAGGCTTTGTTGGCATGTGATCATTTTCATTGAATAGCGCGAAATTGCTCCACAGCGCCCCCTACAAAATTTCAAAACCACAGCCCCTGCTCTGTGTTTTATGTATGAATCTGAAACCTGGTAGGCTTATAGGAGATATCAAGATGTACAAAAAAGTCTCTTGGAGCAATATCCCAAATCCAACAGGAAGTCAGCCATTTTAAAATTAATGTGTAATTTTGGCAACATTTTCCCCTCTTTTCAGGCTTCATACTTTGACGAACTCCTCCAAGGGATTTCATCATATTGAACCATTCTCCAGTGTGTGGAATCTAAAGACCTTTGTGATGTTAAATTGCGAAGCTTTTTACGTTCAAGGAAACGGGGTGGTCATGGCGGCACGTGGAGTTTCAATCACTCGCCAAAAAGCAGTAATATGCTGTCACTCAAAGACACAAAGTCCAATCTCTCCCAAAGGTCACAGGCGTGATGAGACTCGAGCTCGGAAATGTTTGTTATGCCCTTTGTCTATAATGGTTAGAGAGCCACCTAGTGGGACGACTATACTCATGGTTGAACCAAATGAAATGTTAACTGGTGGTTAAATGCATGAATTCCATCAATGTGACATCAGATCGGACATGCTGGTTTCAGGTGTTGGGCATGGCTCGACACGCCGGGGGTGCGAGGGCCCTCATAACGCTGCTTGCAGCTTTAATTATTATTATTATTATTATTATTTCGGCAAATGAATTGGCCGTTTGAGGGCCTAAACATGCTCGAAAACTCATGAAATTTTGCACACGCGTCAGGTCTGGTGAAAATTTACGTATTTTAATGTTCCCAGACATGGCCAGGGAAAATTAGCTCAGTAGCGCCACCTAGAAAAATGAAAAACGCGAGCCCCCGGTATGGGTATGACCTACATGTTTGAAAGTCGGTACACCTATATAACTTTCAGAGTCGAACAAAAAAGTCTATTATGGCAATGTCCTAAACCCAACAGGAAGTCCGCCATTTTGGATTGAAGGTGACATTTTGGCTCTGATTTTACCGTTTCCATGCCTCGAACTTTAACGAACTCCTCCTTGGGATTTGGTCCTATAAGCTTCAAATTTGGACAGTGTCAACTACACCCTTGTGCCATGTTAAATTGCGGAGCTTTTGAGTTTTCACAATACTATGAGGCCGTGGCGCCATGGCGAATTTCGATGACTCGCCATGAAAATCTTATTGCCTCTCATTTTGTCATACATTTTCTGACCTTGACCAAAGAGCACACATATGATAAGGCTCCACCCCTGAACATATTTCAACTGCCATATTTGACATAAGGGACAGCGCCACCTAGTGGGAACAGGAAATGTCATGTTTTACACTTTGGGGTACAGTATAGTGATGGGTGACATCTGCAGCCTCAAATTTCTCCAGAAAAGCCTTAAGGAGTTGGTCTTGGGTTACAGTGAAAACTGTGACTTTTCGCAAAAGGGTGTGACCCCAGCGGCGTGGCGAACTTTAATGTCACGCCATGAAGAAACAAATTAGTATAACTCAATGAAATCCAGTCTGATCAGTACCAGACTTTACAGGCATGATGTCAGACCCGCCCTGAACAGATTGATGTGCCCATTGTCGGAAATACGGACAGCGCCACCTAGTGGCAACAGGAAATGTCATGGCTTTAATTTTGTTGTACTGATTTTCACAGATTCATCTTGGCCACCTCAAAAGCGGTGAATATCACCATCAGTCCCTCGTGATGCTTCAGTGCAAAAATTGTGACTTTAAACTGAACGGCGCACCCTGGTGGCAACGCGGTTCACCATGAAAGATGAAGTGGCTTTTGAGGGGCTTGGAAAGTTTATAGAGGCTTGAAATTTGGCACACACCTCCAAATGGATGTAGGCTTTGTTGTCATGTGATCATTTTCATTGAATAGCGCGAAATTGCTCCACAGCGCCCCCTACAAAATTTCAAAACATCAGCCCCAGCTCTGTGTTTCATCTATGAGTCTGAAACCTGGTAAGCTTATGGAAAATATCAAGATGTACAAAAAAGTCTCTTGGAGCAATATCCCAAATCCAACAGGAAGTCAGCCATTTTAAAATTAATGTGTAATTTTGGCGACATTTTCCCCTCTTTTCAGGCTTCATACTTTGACGAACTCCTCCAAGGGATTTCATCATATTGAACCATTCTCCAGTGTGTGGAATCTAAAGACCTTTGTGATGTTAAATTGCGAAGCTTTTTACGTCCAGGGAAACGGGGTGGTTATGGTGGCACTTAGAGTTTGAATCACTCGCCAAAAAGCAGTAATCTGCTGTCACTCAAAAACACAATGTCCAATCTCTCCCAAACGTCTCAGGTGTGATGAGACTCGAGCTTGGAAGTGTTTGTTATGCCATTTGTACATAATGGTTAGAGCGCCACCTAGTGGAACGACTAACTAATCATGAATGAATGAGTTGAATTGTTAGCTGGTGGTTAAATGCATGAATTCCATCAATGTGACATCACATCGGACGTGCTGGTTTTAGGTGTTGGGCGTGGCTCGACACGCCGGGGTGCGAGGGCCCTCATAACGCTGCTTGCAGCTTTAATTATTATTATTATTATTATTATTCCGGCAAATGAATTGGCCGTTTGAGGGCCTAAACATGCTCGAAAACTCATGAAATTTTGCACACGCGTCAGGTCTGGTGAAAATTTACGTATTTTAATGTTCCCAGACATAGCCAGGGAAAATTAGCTCAGTAGCGCCACCTAGAAAAATGAAAAACGCGAGCCCCCGGTATGGGTATGACCTACACGTTTGAAAGTCGGTACACCTATATAACGTTCAGAGTCGAACAAAAAAGTCTATTATGGCAATGTCCTAAACCCAACAGGAAGTCCGCCATTTTGGATTGAAGGTGACATTTTGGCTCTGATTTTACCGTTTCCATGCCTTGTACTTTAACGAACTCCTCCTTGGGATTTGGTCCTATAAACTTCAAATTTGGACAGTGTCAACTACACCCTTGTGCCATGTTAAATTGCGGAGCTTTTGAGTTTTCACAATACTATGAGGCCGTGGCGCCATGGCGAATTTCGATGACTCGCCATGAAAATCTTATTGCCTCTCATTCTGTCATACATGTTCCGATCTGGACCAAAGAGCACACATATGATAAGGCTCCATCCCTGAACATATTTCAACTGCCATATTTGACATCAAGGACAGCGCCACCTAGTGGGAACAGGAAATGTCATGTTTTACACTTTGGGGTACAGTATAGTGATGGGTGACATCTGCAGCCTCAAATTTCTCCAGGAAAGCCTTAAGGAGTTGGTCTTGGGTTACAGTGAAAACTGTGACTTTTCGCGAAAGGGTGTGACTCCAGCGGCATGGCGAACTTTGATGTCACGCCATGAATAAACAAATTAGTATAACTCAATGAAATCCAGTCTGATTAGTACCAGACTTTACAGGCATGATGTCACACCCGCCCTGAACAGATTGATGTGCCCATTGTCAGAAATACGGACAGCGCCACCTAGTGGCAACAGGAAATGTCATGGCTTTAATTTTGTTGTACTGATTTTCACAGGTTCATCTTGGCCACCTCAAAAGCGGTGAATATCACCATCAGTCCCTCGTGATGCTTCAGTGCAAAAATTGTGAGTTTAAACTGAACGGCGCACCCTGGTGGCAACGCTGTTCAACATGAAAGATGAAGTGGCTTTTGAGGGTCTTGGCAAGTTTATAGAGGCTTGAAATTTGGCACACACCTCCAAATGGATGAAGGCTTTGTTGGCATGTGATCATTTTCATTGAATAGCGCAAAATTGCTCCACAGCGCCCCCTACAAAATTTCAAAACATCAGCCCCAGCTCTGTGTTTCATCTATGAGTCTGAAACCTGGTAAACTTATGGATAATATCAAGATGTACAAAAAAGTCTCTTGGAGCAATATCCCAAATCCAACAGGAAGTCAGCCATTTTAAAATTAATGTGTAATTTTGGCGGCATTTTCCCCTCTTTTCAGGCTTCATACTTTGACGAACTCCTCCAAGGGATTTCATCATATTGAACCATTCTCCAGTGTGTGGAATCTAAAGACCTTTGTGATGTTAAATTGCGAAGCTTTTTACGTTCAAGGAAATGGGGTGGTCATGGCGGCACGTGGAGTTTCAATCACTCGCCAAAAAGCAGTAATATGCTGTCACTCAAAGACACAAAGTCCAATCTCTCCCAAAGGTCGCAGGCGTGATGAGACTCGAGCTCGGAAATGTTTGTTATGCCCTTTGTCTATAATGGTTAGAGCGCCACCTAGTGGGACGACTATACTCATGGTTGAACCAAATGAAATGTTAACTGGTGGTTAAATGCATGAATTCCATCAATGTGACATCAGATCGGACGTGCTGGTTTCAGGTGTTGGGCATGGCTCGACACGCCGGGGGTGCGAGGGCCCTCATAACGCTGCTTGCAGCTTTAATTAGGGCCCGAGCACTGAGAGTGCGAAGGCCCTATTGTATCTGCTCCGTTTCTTATTATTATTATTATTATTAGGGCCCGAGCACTGACTGTGCGAAGGCCCTATTGTATCTGCTCCGTTTCTTATTATTATTATTATTCACCCCAAACAAGGGCCTTTTTGAGGGCCTAAACATGCTCAAAAACTCATGAAATTTTGCAGACATGCCAGGTCTGGTGAAAAATTTTGTATTTTAATGGTTTTACTTATGAGCACTGGGAAATGGCTCTAGAGCGCCACCTATGCCTTGTTAAATGCAGCCCTACGACCACATCGTTTGAGCTACATGTATGAAATTTGGCACACATGTGTATCATGACGAGCCGAACAAAAAAGTCAGTGGGCCCATTGATGCAAACCCAACAGGAAGTCCGCAATTTAGAAGTGAAGGTGACATTTTGGCTCTAATTTTGTCGTTTCCATGCCTCAAACTTTAACGAACTCCTCCTTGGAAATTGGTCGTATAAGCTTCATATTTGGTCAGTGCCAACTACACCCTTGTGCCATGTTAAATTGCGGAGCTTTTGAGTTTTCACAATACCATGAGGCCGTGGCGCCACGGCGAATTTCGATGACTCGCCATGAAAATCTTATTGCCTCTCATTCTGTCATACATTGTCCGATCTGGACCAAAGAGCACACATATGATAAGGCTCCAGCCCTGAACATATTTCAACTGCCATATTTGACGTCAGCGACAGCGCCACCTAGTGGGAACAGGAAATGTCATGTTTTACACTTTGGGGTACAGTATTGTGATGGGTGACATCTGCAGCCTCAAATTTCTCCAGGAAAGGCGTAAGGAGTTGGTCTTGGGGTACAGTGAAAACTGTGACTTTTCACAAAAGGGTGTGACCTCAGCAGCATGGCGAACTTTGATATCTCGCCATGAAGAAACAAATTAGTATAACTCCATGAAATCCAGTCTGATTAGTACCAGACTTTACAGGCATGATATCAGACCCGCCCTGAACAGATTGATGTGCCCATTGTCAGGAATATGAAGAGCGCCACCTAGTGGGAACAGGAAATGTCATGTCTTACACTTTGTTGTACTGATTTTCACAGGTTCATTGTGGATACCTCAAAAGCGGTGAATGTCACCGTCAGTCCTTCATGATGCTGCAGTGCGAAAATTGTGACTTTATACTGAACGGTGCACCCTGGTGGCAACGCTGTTCACCATGAAAAATGAAGTGGTTTTTGAGGGGCTTGGAAAGTTTAAAAAGTCTTGAAATTTGGCCCACACCTCCAATGTGCTTAAGGCTTTGTTGTCATGTGATCATTTTCATTGAATATCCCAAAATGGCTCCACAGCGCCCCCTACAAAATTTCAAAACCACAGCCCCAGCTCTGTGTTTTATGTATGAGTCTGAAACCTGGTAAGCTTATAGGAGATATTAAGATGTACAAAAAAGTCTCTTGGAGCAATATCCCAAATACAACAGGAAGTCAGCCATTTTAAAATTAATGTGCAATTTTGGCAACATTTTCCCCTCTTTCCAGGCACCGTTCTTTGACGAACTCCTCCAAGGGATTTCATCATATTGAACCAATCTCCAGTGTGTGGAATCTAAAGACCTTTGTGATGTTAAATTGCGAAGCTTTTTACGTTCAGGGAAACGGGGTTGTCATGGCGGCACGTGGAGTTTCAATCACTCGCCAAAAAGCAGTAATCTGCTGTCACTCAAAATCAAAATGTCCAAACTCTCCCAAAGGTCGCAGGCGTGATGAGACACGAGCTAGGAAATGTTTGTTATGCCATTTGTCAGTAATGGTTAGAGCGCCACCTAGTGGGACGACTATAATGATGATTGAATGAGATGAAATGTTAGCTGGTGGTTAAATGCATGAATTCCATCAATGTGACATCAGATCGGAGGTGCTGGTTGTAGGTGTTGGGCGTGGCTCGACGCGATGGGGTGCGAGGGCCCTCATAACGCTGCTTGCAGCTTTAATTATTAGGGCCCGAGCACTGACAGTGCGAAGGCCCTATTGTAATTGCTCTGTTTATTATTATTATTATTATTATTTCGGCAAATGAATCGGCCTTTTGAGGGCCTAAACATGCTCGAAAACTCTGGAAATTTTGCGCACGCGTCAGGTCTGGTGAAAATTTACGTATTTTAATGGTTTTACATATGAGCACTGGGAAATGGCTCTAGAGCGCCACCTATGCCTTGTTAAATGCAGCCCTACGACCACATCGTTTCAGCTACATGTATGAAATTTGGCACACATGTGTATCATGCCAAGACGAACAAAAAAGTCTGTGGGCCCATTGACGCAAACCCAACAGGAAGTCCGCCATTTTGGATTGAAGGTGACATTTTGGCTCTGATTTTACCGTTTCCATGCCTTGTACTTTAACGAACTCCTCCTTGGGATTTGGTCGTATAAGCTTCAAATTTGGACAGTGTCAACTACACCCTTGTGCCATGTTAAATTGCGGAGCTTTTGAGTTTTCACAATACTATGAGGCCGTGGCGCCATGGCGAATTTCGATGACTCGCCATGAAAATCTTATTGCCTCTCATTCTGTCATACATGTTCCAATCTGGACCAAAGAGCACACATATGATAAGGCTCCACCCCTGAACATATTTCAACTGCCATATTTGACCTCAAGGACAGCGCCACCTAGTGGGAACAGGAAATGTCATGTTTTACACTTTGGGGTACAGTATAGTGAAGGGTGACATCTGCAGCCTCAAATTTCTCCAGGAAAGCCTTAAGGAGTTGGTCTTGGGTAACAGTGAAAACTGTGAGTTTTCGCGAAAGGGTGTGACCCCAGCAGCATGGCGAACTTTGATGTCACGCCATGAAGAAACAAATTAGTATAACTCAATGAAATCCAGTCTGATCAGTACCAGACTTTACAGGCATGATGTCAGACCCGCCCTGAACAGATTGATGTGCCCATTGTCGGAAATACGGACAGCGCCACCTAGTGGCAACAGGAAATGTCATGGCTTTAATTTTGTTGTACTGATTTTCACAGGTTCATCTTGGCCACCTCAAAAGCGGTGAATATCACCATCAGTCCCTCGTGATGCTTCAGTGCAAAAATTGTGAGTTTAAACTGAACGGCGCACCCTGGTGGCAACGCTGTTCAACATGAAAGATGAAGTGGCTTTTGAGGGTCTTGGCAAGTTTATAGAGGCTTGAAATTTGGCACACACCTCCAAATGGATGAAGGCTTTGTTGGCATGTGATCATTTTCATTGAATAGCGCGAAATTGCTCCACAGCGCCCCCTACAAAATTTCAAAACCACAGCCCCTGCTCTGTGTTTTATGTATGAATCTGAAACCTGGTAGGCTTATAGGAGATATCAAGATGTACAAAAAAGTCTCTTGGAGCAATATCCCAAATCCAACAGGAAGTCAGCCATTTTAAAATTAATGTGTAATTTTGGCAACATTTTCCCCTCTTTTCAGGCTTCATACTTTGACGAACTCCTCCAAGGGATTTCATCATATTGAACCATTCTCCAGTGTGTGGAATCTAAAGACCTTTGTGATGTTAAATTGCGAAGCTTTTTACGTTCAAGGAAACGGGGTGGTCATGGCGGCACGTGGAGTTTCAATCACTCGCCAAAAAGCAGTAATATGCTGTCACTCAAAGACACAAAGTCCAATCTCTCCCAAAGGTCACAGGCGTGATGAGACTCGAGCTCGGAAATGTTTGTTATGCCCTTTGTCTATAATGGTTAGAGAGCCACCTAGTGGGACGACTATACTCATGGTTGAACCAAATGAAATGTTAACTGGTGGTTAAATGCATGAATTCCATCAATGTGACATCAGATCGGACATGCTGGTTTCAGGTGTTGGGCATGGCTCGACACGCCGGGGGTGCGAGGGCCCTCATAACGCTGCTTGCAGCTTTAATTATTATTATTATTATTCACCCCAAACAAGGGCCTTTTTGAGGGCCTAAACATGCTCAAAAACTCATGAAATTTTGCACACATGCCAGGTTTGGTGAAAAATTTTGTATTTTAATGGTTTTACATATGAGCACTGGGAAATGGCTCTACAGCGCCACCTATGCCTTGTTAAATGCAGCCCTACGACCACATCGTTTGAGCTACATGTATGAAATTTGGCACACATGTGTATCATGCCAAGACGAACAAAAAAGTCTGTGGGCCCATTGACGCAAACCCAACAGGAAGTCCGCCATTTGGAAGAGAAGGTGACATTTTGGCTCTAATTTTGCCATTTCCATGCCTCGAACTTTAACGAACTCCTCCTTGGGATTTGGTCCTATAAGCTTCAAATTTGGACAGTGTCAACTACACCCTTGTGCCATGTTAAATTGCGGAGCTTTTGAGTTTTCACAATAGTATGAGGCCGTGGCGCCATGGCGAATTTCGATGACTCGCCATGAAAATCTTATTGCCTCTCATTCTGTCATACATGTTCCGATCTGGACCAAAGAGCACACATATGATAAGGCTCCACCCCTGAACATATTTCAACTGCCATATTTGACATCAAGGACAGCGCCACCTAGTGGGAACAGGAAATGTCATGTTTTACACTTTGGGGTACAGTATAGTGATGGGTGACATCTGCAGCCTCAAATTTCTCCAGGAAAGCCTTAAGGAGTTGGTCTTGGGTTACAGTGAAAACTGTGAGTTTTCGCCAAAGGGTGTGACCCCAGCAGCATGGCGAACTTTGATGTCACGCCATGAAGAAACAAATTAGTATAACTCAATGAAATCCAGTCTGATCAGTACCAGACTTTACAGGCATGATGTCAGACGCGCCCTGAACAGATTGATGTGCCCATTGTCGGAAATACGGACAGCGCCACCTAGTGGCAACAGGAAATGTCATGGCTTTAATTTTGTTGTACTGATTTTCACAGGTTCATCGTGGCCACCTCAAAAGCGGTGAATATCACCATCAGTCCCTCGTTATGCTTCAGTGCAAAAATTGTGACTTTAAACTGAACGGCGCACCCTGGTGGCAACGCTGTTCACGATGAAAGATGAAGTGGCTTTTGAGGGTCTTGGCAAGTTTATAGAGGCTTGAAATTTGGCACACACCTCCAATGTGACGAAGGCTTTGTTGTTATGTGATCATTTTCATTGAATATCCCAAAATGGCTCCACAGCGCCCCCTACAAAATTTCAAAACCACAGCCCCAGCTCTGTGTTTTATGTATGAATCTGAAACCTGGTAAGCTTATAGGAGATATCAAGATGTACAAAAAAGTCTCTTGGAGCAATATCCCAAATCCAACAGGAAGTCAGCCATTTTAAAATTAATGTGCAATTTTGGCAACATTTTCCCCTCTTTTCAGGCACCCTTCTTTGACGAACTCCTCCAAGGGATTTCATCAGATTGGACCGATCTGCAGTTTGTGGAATCTAAAGACCTTTGTGATGTTAAATTGCGAAGCTTTTTACGTCCAGGGAAACGGGGTGGTTATGGCGGCACTTAGAGTTTGAATCACTTGCCAAAAAGCAGTAATCTGCTGTCACTCAAAAACACAATGTCCAATCTCTCCCAAACGTCTCAGGTGTGTGTGATGAGACTCGAGCTTGGAAGTGTTTGTTATGCCATTTGTACATAATGGTTAGAGCGCCACCTAGTGGAACGACTAACTAATCATGAATGAATGAGTTGAAATGTTAGCTGGTGGTTAAATGCATGAATTCCATCAATGTGACATCAGATCGGACGTGCTGGTTTTAGGTGTTGGGCGTGGCTCGACGCGCCGGGGGTGCGAGGGCCCTCATAATGCTGCTTGCAGCTTTAATTAGGGCCCGAGCACTGATAGTGCGAAGGCCCTATTGTAATTGCTCTGTTTATTATTATTATTATTATTATTATTATTATTTCGGCAAATGAATTGGCCGTTTGAGGGCCTAAACATGCTCGAAAACTCATGAAATTTTGCACACGCGTCAGGTCTGGTGAAAATTTACGTATTTTAATGTTCTCAGACATGGCCAGGGAAAATTAGCTCAGTAGCGCCACCTAGAAAAATGAAAAACGCGAGCCCCCGGTATGGGTATGACCTACATGTTTGAAAGTCGGTACACCTATATAACTTTCAGAGTCGAACAAAAAAGTCTATTATGGCAATGTCCTAAACCCAACAGGAAGTCCGCCATTTTGGATTGAACGTGACATTTTGGCTCTGATTTTACCGTTTCCATGCCTCGAACTTTAACGAACTCCTCCTTGGGATTTGGTCCTATAAGCTTCAAATTTGGACAGTGTCAACTACACCCTTGTGCCATGTTAAATTGCGGAGCTTTTGAGTTTTCACAATACTATGAGGCCGTGGCGCCATGGCGAATTTCGATGACTCGCCATGAAAATCTTATTGCCTCTCATTTTGTCATACATTTTCTGACCTTGACCAAAGTGAACACATATGATAAGGCTCCACCCCTGAACATATTTCAACTGCCATATTTGACCTCAAGGACAGCGCCACCTAGTGGGAACAGGAAATGTTGTGTTTTACACTTTGGGGTACAGTATAGTGATGGGTGACATCTGCAGCCTCAAATTTCTCCAGAAAAGCCTTAAGCAGTTGGTCTTGGGTTACAGTGAAAACTGTGAGTTTTTGTAAAAGGGTGTGACCCCAGCAGCATGGCGAACTTTGATGTCACGCCATGAAGAAACAAATTAGTATAACTCAATGAAATCCAGTCTGATTAGTACCAGACTTTACAGGCATGATGTCACACCCGCCCTGAACAGATTGATGTGCCCATTGTCAGGAATATGAAGAGCGCCACCTAGTGGGAAGAGGAAATGTCATGTCTTACACTTTGTTGTACTGATTTTCACAGGTTCATAGTGGCCACCTCAAAAGCGGTGAATATCACCATCAGTCCTTGATGATGCTTTAGTGCAAAAATTGTGACTTTAAACTGAACGGCGCACCCTGGTGGCAACGCTGTTCACCATGAAAGATGAAGTGGCTTTTGAGGGTCTTGGCAAGTTTATAGAGGCTTGAAATTTGGCACACACCTCCAATGTGACGATGGCTTTGTTGTCATGTGATCATTTTCATTGAATATCCCAAAATGGCTCCACAGCGCCCCCTACAAAATTTCAAAACCACAGCCCCAGCTCTGTGTTTTATGTATGAATCTGAAACCTGGTAAGCTTATAGGAGATATCAAGATGTACAAAAAAGTCTCTTGGAGCAATATCCCAAATCCAACAGGAAGTCAGCCATTTTAAAATTAATGTGTAATTTTTGTGACATTTTCCCCTCTTTCCAGGCACCGTTCTTTGACGAACTCCTCCAAGGGATTTCATCAGATTGGACCGATCTGCAGTTTGTGGAATCTAAAGACCTTTGTGATGTTAAATTGCGAAGCTTTTTACGTCCAGGGAAACGGGGTGGTTATGGCGGCACTTAGAGTTTGAATCACTCGCCAAAAAGCAGTAATCTGCTGTCACTCAAAAACACAATGTCCAATCTCTCCCAAACGTCTCAGGTGTGATTAGACTCGAGCTCGGAAGTGTTTGTTATGCCATTTGTACATAATGGTTAGAGCGCCACCTAGTGGAACGACTAACTAATCATGAATGAATGAGTTGAAATGTTAGCTGGTGGTTAAATGCATGAATTCCATCAATGTGACATCAGATCGGACGTGCTGGTTTTAGGTGTTGGGCGTGGCTCGACGCGCCGGGGGTGCGAGGGCCCTCATAACGCTGCTTGCAGCTTTAATTATTATTATTATTCAGGCGAAACAAGGGCCTTTTTGAGGGCCTAAACATGCTCAAAAACTCATGAAATTTTGCACACATGCCAGGTCTGGTGAAAAATTTTGTATTTTAATGGTTTTACATATGAGCACTGGGAAATGGCTCTACAGCGCCACCTATGCCTTGTTAAATGCAGCCCTACGACCACATCGTTTCAGCTACATGTATGAAATTTGGCACACATGTGTATCATGCCAAGACGAACAAAAAAGTCTGTGGGCCCATTGACGCAAACCCAACAGGAAGTCCGCCATTTGGAAGAGAAGGTGACATTTTGGCTCTAATTTTGCCATTTCCATGCCTCGAACTTTTGCGAACTCCTCCTTGGGGTTTGATTTCATAACCTTCATATTTGGTCAGTGTCAACTACACCCTTGTGCCATGTTAAATTGCGGAGCTTTTGAGTTTTCACAATACTATGAGGCCGTGGCGCCATGGCGAATTTCAATGACTCGCCATGAAAATCTCATTGCCTCTCATTTTGTCATACATTTTCTGACCTTGACCAAAGTGAACACATATGATAAGGCTCCACCCCTGAACATATTTCAACTGCCATATTTAAAATCAAGGACAGCGCCACCTAGTGGGAACAGGAAATGTCATGTTTTACACTTTGGGGTACAGTATTGTGATGGGTGACATCTGCAGCCTCAAATTTCTCCAGGAAAGCCTTAAGGAGTTGGTCTTGGGTTACAGTGAAAACTGTGACTTTTTGCAAAAGGGTGTGACCCCAGCAGCATGGCGAACTTTGATGTCACGCCATGAAGAAACAAATTAGTATAACTCAATGAAATCCAGCCTGATCAGTACCAGACTTTACAGGCATGATGTCAGACCCGCCCTGAACAGATTGATGTGCCCATTGTCAGAAATACGGACAGCGCCACCTAGTGGCAACAGGAAATGTCATGGCTTTAATTTTGTTGTACTGATTTTCACAGGTTCATCGTGGCCACCTCAAAAGCGGTGAATATCACCATCAGTCCCTCGTGATGCTTCAGTGCAAACATTGTGACTTTAAACTGAACGGCGCACCCTGGTGGCAACGCTGTTCACCATGAAAGATGAAGTGGCTTTTGAGGGTCTTGGCAAGTTTATAGAGGCTTGAAATTTGGCACACACCTCCAATGTGATGAAGGCTTTGTTGTCATGTGATCATTTTCATTGAATATCCCAAAATGGCTCCACAGCGCCCCCTACAAAATTTCAAAACCACAGCCCCAGCTCTGTGTTTTATGTATGAATCTGAAACCTGGTAAGCTTATAGGAGATATCAAGATGTACAAAAAAGTCTCTTGGAGCAATATCCCAAATCCAACAGGAAGTCAGCCATTTTAAAATTAATGTGTAATTTTGGCAACATTTTCCCATCTTTTCAGGCACCGTAGTTTGACGAACTCCTCCAAGGGATTTCATCAGATTGGACCGATCTGCAGCTTGTGGAATCTAAAGACCTTTGTGATGTTAAATTGCGAAGCTTTTTACGTTCAGCGAAACGGGGTGGTTATGGCGGCACTTAGAGTTTGAATAACTCGCCACAAAGCAGTAATCTGCTGTCACTCAAAAACACAAAGTCCAATCTCTCCCAAACATCTCAGGTGTGATGAGACTGGAGCTCGGAAATGTTTGGTATGCCATTTGTCGGTAATAATTAGAGCGCCACCTAGTGGGACGACTATAATCATGGTTCAATGAGATGAAATGTTAGCTGGTGGTTAAATGCATGAATTCCATCAATGTGACATCACATCGGACGTGCTGGTTTTAGGTGTTGGGCGTGGCTCGACACGCCGGGGTGCGAGGGCCCTCATAACGCTGCTTGCAGCTTTAATTAGGGCCCGAGCACTGACAGTGCGAAGGCCCTATTGTAATTGCTCTGTTTATTATTATTATTATTAGGGCCCGAGCACTGACAGTGCGAAGGCCCTATTGTAATTGCTCTGTTTATTATTAGGGCCCGAGCACTGATAGTGCGAAGGCCCTATTGTAATTGCTCTGTTTATTATTATTATTATTATTATTAGGGCCCGAGCACCGAGAGTGCGAAGGCCCTATTGTATCTGCTCCGTTTCTTTTTATTATTATTATTCACCCCAAACAAGGGCCTTTTTGAGGGCCTAAACATGCTCAAAAACTCATGAAATTTTGCACACATGCCAGGTTTGGTGAAAAATTTTGTATTTTAATGGTTTTACATATGAGCACTGGGAAATGGCTCTACAGCGCCACCTATGCCTTGTTAAATGCAGCCCTACGACCACATCGTTTGAGCTACATGTATGAAATTTGGCACACATGTGTATCATGCCAAGACGAACAAAAAAGTCTGTGGGCCCATTGACGCAAACCCAACAGGAAGTCCGCCATTTGGAAGAGAATGTGACATTTTGGCTCTAATTTTGCCATTTCCATGCCTCGAACTTTTGCGAACTCCTCCTTGGGGTTTGATTTCATAACCTTCATATTTGGTCAGTGTCAACTACACCCTTGTGCCATGTTAAATTGCGGAGCTTTTGAGTTTTCACAATACTATGAGGCCGTGGCGCCATGGCGAATTTCGATGACTCGCCATGAAAATCTTATTGCCTCTCATTTTGTCATACATTTTCTGACCTTGACCAAAGTGAACACATATGATAAGGCTCCACCCCTGAACATATTTCAACTGCCATATTTGACATCAAGGACAGCGCCACCTAGTGGGAACAGGAAATGTCATGTTTTACACTTTGGGGTACAGTATAGTGATGGGTGACATCTGCAGCCTCAAATTTCTCCAGGAAAGCCTTAAGGAGTTGGTCTTGGGTTACAGTGAAAACTGTGAGTTTTCGCGAAAGGGTGTGACCCCAGCAGCATGGCGAACTTTGATGTCACGCCATGAAGAAACAAATTAGTATAACTCAATGAAATCCAGTCTGATCAGTACCAGACTTTACAGGCATGATGTCAGACCCACCCTGAACAGATTGATGTGCCCATTGTCGGAAATACGGACAGCGCCACCTAGTGGCAACAGGAAATGTCATGGCTTTAATTTTGTTGTACTGATTTTCACAGGTTCATCGTGGCCACCTCAAAAGCGGTGAATATCCCCATCAGTCCCTCGTGATGCTTCAGTGCAAAAATTGTGACTTTAAACTGAACGGCGCACCCTGGTGGCAACGCTGTTCAACATGAAAGATGAAGTGGCTTTTGAGGGGCTTGGAAAGAATATAGAGGCTTTAAATTTAGCACACACCTCCAAATGGATGAAGGCTTTGTTGTCATGTGATCATTTTCCTTGAATAGCGCAAAATGGCTCCACAGCGCCCCCTACAAACTTTCAAAACCACAGCCCCTGCTCTGTGTTTTATGTATGAGTCTGAAACCTGGTAAGCTTATAGGAGATATCAAGATGTACAAAAAAGTCTCTTGGAGCAATATCCCAAATCCAACAGGAAGTCAGCCATTTTAAAATGAATGTGCAATTTTGGCAACATTTTGCCCTCTTTCCAGGCACCCTTCTTTGACGAACTCCTCCAAGGGATTTCATCAGATTGAACCAATCTCCAGTGTGAGGAATCTAAAGACCTTTGTGATGTTAAATTGCGAAGGTTTTTACGTTCAGGGAAACGGGGTTGTCATGGCGGCACGTGGAGTTTCAATCACTCGCCAAAAAGCAGTAATCTGCTGTCACTCAAAGACACAATGTCCAATCTCTCCCAAAGCTCATAGGAGTGATGAGACTCGAGCTCAGAAATGTTTATTATGTCATTTGTACATAATGGTTAGAGCGCCACCTAGTGGAACGACTAACTAATCATGAATGAATGAGTTGAAATGTTAGCTGGTGGTTAAATGCATGAATTCCATCAATGTGACATCAGATCGGACGTGCTGGTTGTAGGTGTTGGGCGTAGCTCGACGCGATGGGGTGCGAGGGCCCTCATAACGCTGCTTGCAGCTTTAATTATTATTATTATTATTATTATTATTTCGGCAAATGAATTGGCCGTTTGAGGGCCTAAACATGCTCGAAAACTCATGAAATTTTGCACACGCGTCAGGTCTGGTGAAAATTTACGTATTTTAATGTTCTCAGACATGGCCAGGGAAAATTAGCTCAGTAGCGCCACCTAGAAAAATGAAAAACGCGAGCCCCCGGTATGGGTATGGCCTACAAGTTTGAATCTCGGTACACCTATATAACGTTCAGAGTCGAACAAAAAAGTCTATTATGGCAATGTCCTAAACCCAACAGGAAGTCCGCCATTTTGCATTGAAGGTGACATTTTGGCTCTAATTTTGCCATTTCCATGCCTCGAACTTTAACGAACTCCTCCTTGGGATTTGGTCCTATAAGCTTCAAATTTGGACAGTGTCAACTACACCCTTGTGCCATGTTAAATTGCGGAGCTTTTGAGTTTTCACAATACTATGAGGCCGTGGCGCCATGGCGAATTTCGATGACTCGCCATGAAAATCTTATTGCCTCTCATTCTGTCATACATGTTCCGATCTGGACCAAAGAGCACACATATGATAAGGCTCCACCCCTGAACATATTTCAACTGCCATATTTGACATCAAGGACAGCGCCACCTAGTGGGAACAGGAAATGTCATGTTTTACACTTTGGGGTACAGTATAGTGATGGGTGACATCTGCAGCCTCAAATTTCTCCAGGAAAGCCTTAAGGAGTTGGTCTTGGGGTACAGTGAAAACTGTGACTTTTCGCGAAAGGGTGTGACCCCAGCGGCATGGCGAACTTTGATATCTCGCCATGAAGAAACAAATTAGTATAACTCAATGAAATCCAGTCTGATCAGTACCAGACTTTACAGGCATGATGTCAGACCCGCCCTGAACAGATTGATGTGCCCATTGTCGGAAATACGGACAGCGCCACCTAGTGGCAACAGGAAATGTCATGGCTTTAATTTTGTTGTACTGATTTTCACAGGTTCATCTTGGCCACCTCAAAAGCGGTGAATATCACCATCAGTCCCTCGTGATGCTTCAGTGCAAAAATTGTGAGTTTAAACTGAACGGCGCACCCTGGTGGCAACGCTGTTCAACATGAAAGATGAAGTGGCTTTTGAGGGTCTTGGCAAGTTTATAGAGGCTTGAAATTTGGCACACACCTCCAAATGGATGAAGGCTTTGTTGGCATGTGATCATTTTCATTAAATAGCGCGAAATTGCTCCACAGCGCCCCCTACAAAATTTCAAAACCACAGCCCCTGCTCTGTGTTCTATGTATGATTCTGAAACCTGGTAAGCTTATAGGAGATATCAAGATGTACAAAAAAGTCTCTTGGAGCAATATCCCAAATCCAACAGGAAGTCAGCCATTTTAAAATTAATGTGTAATTTTGGCAACATTTTCCCCTCTTTCCAGGCACCGTTCTTTGACGAACTCCTCCAAGGGATTTCATCATATTGAACCAATCTCCAGTGTGTGGAATCTAAAGACCTTTGTGATGTTAAATTGCGAAGCTTTTTACGTTCAGTGAAACGGGGTGGTTATGGTGGCACTTAGAGTTTGAATCAATCGCCAAAAAGCAGTAATCTGCTGTCACTCAAAAACACAATGTCCAATCTCTCCCAAAGCTCATAGGCGTGATGAGACTCGAGCTCGGAAATGTTTGTTATGCCATTTGTACATAATGGTTAGAGCGCCACCTAGTGGGACGACTATACTCATGGTTGAAGCAAATGAAATGTTAACTGGTGGTTAAATGCATGAATTCCATCAATGTGACATCAGATCGGACGTGCTGGTTTCAGGTGTTGGGCATGGCTCGACACGCCGGGTGTGCGAGGGCCCTCATAACGCTGCTTGCAGCTTTAATTATTAGGGCCCGAGCACTGACAGTGCGAAGGCCCTATTGTAATTGCTCTGTTTATTATTATTATTATTATTATTATTTCGGCAAATGAATTGGCCGTTTGAGGGCCTAAACATGCTCGAAAACTCATGAAATTTTGCACACGCGTCAGGTCTGGTGAAAATTTACGTATTTTAATGTTCTCAGACATGGCCAGGGAAAATTAGCTCAGTAGCGCCACCTAGAAAAATGAAAAACGCGAGCCCCCGATATGGGTATGACCTACATGTTTGAAAGTCGGTACACCTATATAACGTTCAGAGTCGAACAAAAAAGTCTATTATGGCAATGTCCTAAACCCAACAGGAAGTCCGCCATTTTGGATTGAAGGTGACATTTTGGGTCTGATTTTACCGTTTCCATGCCTCGAACTTTTGCGAACTCCTCCTTGGGGTTTTATTTCATAACCTTCATATTTGGTCAGTGCCAACTACACCCTTGTGCCATGTTAAATTGCGGAGCTTTTGAGTTTTCACAATACTATGAGGCCGTGGCGCCACGGCGAATTTCGATGACTCGCCATGAAAATCTTATTGCCTCTCATTTTGTCATACATTTTCTGACCTTGACCAAAGTGAACACATATGATAAGGCTCCACCCCTGAACATATTTCAACTGCCATATTTGACATCAAGGACAGCGCCACCTAGTGGGAACAGGAAATGTCATGTTTTACACTTTGGGGTACAGTATAGTGATGGGTGACATCTGCAGCCTCAAATTTCTCCAGGAAAGGCATAAGGAGTTGGTCTTGGGGTACAGTGAAAACTGTGGCTTTTCACGAAAGGGTGTGACCTCAGCAGCATGGCGAACTTTGATATCTCGCCATGAAGAAAGAAATTAGTATAACTCCATGAAATCCAGTCTGATTAGTACCAGACTTTACAGGCATGATGTCACACCCGCCCTGAACAGATTGATGTGCCCATTGTCAGGAATATGAAGAGCGCCACCTAGTGGGAACAGGAAATGTCATGGCTTTAATTTTGTTGTACTGATTTTCACAGGTTCATCGTGGCCACCTCAAAAGCGGTGAATATCACCATCAGTCCCTCGTGATGCTTCAGTGCAAAAAATGTGACTTTAAACTGAACGGCGCACCCTGGTGGCAACGCTGTTTAACATGAAAGATGAAGTTACTTTTGAGGGGCTTGGAAAGTTTATAGAGGCTTTAAACTTGGCCCACGCCTCCAATGTGATGAAGGCTTTGTTGTTATGTAACCATTTTCCTTGAATAGCGCAAAATGGCTCCACAGCGCCCCCTACAAAATTCCAAAATATCAGCCCCTGCTCTGTGTTTTATCTATGAGTCTGAAACTTGGTAAGCTTATGGAAGATCTTAAGATGTACAAAAAAGTCTCTTGGAGCAATATCCCAAATCCAACAGGAAGTCAGCCATTTTAAAGTTAATGTGTAATTTTGGCGACATTTTCCCATCTTTTCAGGCACCGTACTTTGACGAACTCCTCCAAGGGATTTCATCAGATTGGACCGATCTGCAGTTTGTGGAATCTAAAGACCTTTGTGATGTTAAATTGCGAAGCTTTTTACGTCCAGGGAAACGGGGTGGTTATGGCGGCACTTAGAGTTTGAATCACTCGCCAAAAAGCAGTAATCTGCTGTCACTCAAAAACACAATGTCCAATCTCTCCCAAACGTCTCAGGTGTGATGAGACTCGAGCTTGGAAGTGTTTGTTATGCCATTTGTACATAATGGTTAGAGCGCCACCTAGTGGAACGACTAACTAATCATGAATGAATGAGTTGAAATGTTAGCTGGTGGTTAAATGCATGAATTCCATCAATGTGACATCAGATCGGAGGTGCTGGTTTTAGGTGTTGGGCGTGGCTCGACGCGCCGGGGGTGCGAGGGCCCTCACAACGCTGCTTGCAGCTTTAATTATTATTATTATTATTATTTCGGCAAATGAATTGGCCGTTTGAGGGCCTAAACATGCTCGAAAACTCATGAAATTTTGCACACGCGTCAGGTCTGGTGAAAATTTACGTATTTTAATGTTGTCAGACATGGCCAGGGAAAATTAGCTCAGTAGCGCCACCTAGAAAATTGAAAAACGCGAGCCCCCGGTATGGGTATGGCCTACAAGTTTGAAAGTCGGTACACCGTTATAACGTTCAGAGTCGAACAAAAAAGTCTATTATGGCAATGTCCTAAACCCAACAGGAAGTCCGCCATTTTGGATTGAAGGTGACATTTTGGCTCTGATTTTACCGTTTCCATGCCTTGTACTTTAACGAACTCCTCCTTGGGATTTGGTCCTATAAACTTCAAATTTGGACAGTGTCAACTACACCCTTGTGCCATGTTAAATTGCGGAGCTTTTGAGTTTTCACAATACTATGAGGCCGTGGCGCCATGGCGAATTTCGATGACTCGCCATGAAAATCTTATTGCCTCTCATTTTGTCATACATTTTCTGACCTTGACCAAAGTGAACACATATGATAAGGCTCCACCCCTGAACATATTTCAACTGCCATATTTGACCTCAAGGACAGCGTCACCTAGTGGGAACAGGAAATGTCATGTTTTACACTTTGGGGTACAGTATAGTGATGGGTGACACCTGCAGCCTCAAATTTCTCCAGGAAAGCCTTAAGGAGTTGGTCTTGGGTTACAGTGAAAACTGTGACTTTTCGCAAAAGGGTGTGACCCCAGCAGCATGGCGAACTTTGATGTCACGCCATGAAGAAACAAATTAGTATAACTCAATGAAATCCAGTCTGTTCAGTACCAGACTTTACAGGCATGATGTCAGACCCGCCCTGAACAGATTGATGTGCCCATTGTCGGGAATACGTACAGCGCCACCTAGTGGCAACAGGAAATGTCATGGCTTTAATTTTGTTGTACTGATTTTCACAGGTTCATCGTGGCCACCTCAAAAGCGGTGAATATCAACATCAGTCCCTCGTGATGCTTCAGTGCAAAAATTGTGACTTTAAACTGAACGGCGCACCCTGGTGGCAACGCTGTTCAACATGAAAGATGAAGTGGCTTTTGAGGGGCTTGCAAGTTTATAGAGGCTTGAAATTTGGCACACACCTCCAAATGGATGAAGGCTTTGTTGTCATGTGATCATTTTCATTGAATAGCGCGAAATTGCTCCACAGCGCCCCCTACAAAATTTCAAAACAACAGCCCCTGCTCTGTGTTTCATCTATGAGTCTGAAACCTGGTAAGCTTATGGAAAATATCAAGATGTACAAAAAAGTCTCTTGGAGCAATATCCCAAATCCAACAGGAAGTCAGCCATTTTAAAATTAATGTGCAATTTTGGCGACATTTTCCCCTCTTTTCAGGCTTCATACTTTGACGAACTCCTCCAAGGGATTTCATCATATTGAACCATTCTCCAGTGTGTGGAATCTAAAGACCTTTGTGATGTTAAATTGCGAAGCTTTTTACGTTCAAGGAAACGGGGTGGTCATGGCGGCACGTGGAGTTTCAATCACTGGCCAAAAAGCAGTAATATGCTGTCACTCAAAGACACAAAGTCCAATCTCTCCCAAAGGTCGCAGGCGTGATGAGACTCGAGCTCGGAAATGTTTGTTATGCCCTTTGTCTATAATGGTTAGAGCGCCACCTAGTGGGACGACTATACTCATGGTTGAACCAAATGAAATGTTAGCTGGTGGTTAAATGCATGAATTCCATCAATGTGACATCACATCGGACGTGCTGGTTTTAGGTGTTGGGCGTGGCTCGACACGCCAGGGTGCGAGGGCCCTCATAACGCTGCTTGCAGCTTTAATTATTATTATTATTATTTCGGCAAATGAATTGGCCGTTTGAGGGCCTAAACATGCTCGAAAACTCATGAAATTTTGCACACGCGTCAGGTCTGGTGAAAATTTACGTATTTTAATGTTCCCAGACATGGCCAGGGAAAATTAGCTCAGTAGCGCCACCTAGAATAATGAAAAACGCGAGCCCCCGGTATGGGTATGACCTACACGTTTGAAAGTCGGTACACCTATATAACGTTCAGAGTCGAACAAAAAAGTCTATTATGGCAATGTCCTAAACCCAACAGGAAGTCCGCCATTTTGGATTGAAGGTGACATTTTGGCTCTGATTTTACCGTTTCCATGCCTCGAACTTTAACGAACTCCTCCTTGGGGTTTGATTTCATAACCTTCATATTTGGTCAGTGCCAACTACACCCTTGTGCCATGTTAAATTGCGGAGCTTTTGAGTTTTCACAATACCATGAGGCCGTGGCGCCACGGCGAATTTCGATGACTCGCCATGAAAATCTTATTGCCTCTCATTTTGTCATACATTTTCTGACCTTGACCAAAGTGAACACATATGATAAGGCTCCACCCCTGAACATATTTCAACTGCCATATTTGACATCAAGGACAGCGCCACCTAGTGGGAACAGGAAATGTCATGTTTTACACTTTGGGGTACAGTATAGTAATGGGTGACATCTGCAGCCTCAAATTTCTCCAGGAAAGCCTTAAGGAGTTGGTCTTGGGGTACAGTGAAAACTGTGGCTTTTCACGAAAGGGTGTGACCTCAGCAGCATGGCGAACTTTGATATCTTGCCATGAAGAAACAAATTAGTATAACTCCATGAAATCCAGTCTGATTAGTACCAGACTTTACAGGCATGATGTCACACCCGCCCTGAACAGATTGATGTGCCCATTGTCAGGAATATGAAGAGCGCCACCTAGTGGGAACAGGAAATGTCATGTCTTACACTTTGTTGTACTGATTTTCACAGGTTCATAGTGGCCACCTCAAAAGCGGTGAATATCACCATCAGTCCTTGATGATGCTTTAGTGCAAAAATTGTGACTTTAAACTGAACGGCGCACCCTGGTGGCAACGCTGTTCACCGTGAAAAATGAAGTGGCTTTTGAGGGGCTTGGAAAGTTTATAGAGGCTTGAAATTTGGCGCACACCTCCATTGTGCTTAAGGCTTTGTTGTTATGTGATCATTTTCATTGAATAGCGCAAAATGGCTCCACAGCGCCCCCTACAAAATTTCAAAACATCAGCCCCAGCTCTGTGTTTTATGTATGAGTCTGAAACCTGGTAAGCTTATAGGAGATATCAAGATGTACAAAAAAGTCTCTTGGAGCAATATCCCAAATCTAACAGGAAGTCAGCCATTTTAAAATTAATGTGTAATTTTTGTGACATTTTCCCCTCTTTCCAGGCACCGTTCTTTGACGAACTCCTCCAAGGGATTTCATCATATTGAACCAATCTCCAGTGTGTGGAATCTAAAGACCTTTGTGATGTTAAATTGCGAAGCTTTTTACGTCCAGGGAAACGGGGTGGTTATGGCGGCACTTAGAGTTTCAATCACTCGCCAAAAAGCAGTAATCTGCTGTCACTCAAAAACACAATGTCCAATCTCTCCCAAACGTCTCAGGTGTGATGAGACTCGAGCTCGGAAATGTTTGTTATGCCATTTGTACATAATGGTTAGAGCGCCACCTAGTGGAACGACTAACTAATCATGAATGAATGAGTTGAAATGTTAGCTGGTGGTTAAATGCATGAATTCCATCAATGTGACATCAGATCGGACGTGCTGGTTTTAGGTGTTGGGCGTGGCTCGACGCGCCGGGGGTGCGAGGGCCCTCATAACGCTGCTTGCAGCTTTAATTATTATTATTATTATTCAGGCAAAACAAGGGCCATTTTGAGGGCCTAAACATGCTCAAAAACTCATGAAATTTTGCACACATGCCAGGTCTGGTGAAAAATTTTGTATTTTAATGGTTTTACATATGAGCACTGGGAAATGGCTCTAGAGCGCCACCTATGCCTTGTTAAATGCAGCCCTACGACCACATCGTTTGAGCTACATGTATGAAATTTGGCACACATATGTATCATGCCAAGACGAACAAAAAAGTCTGGGGGCCCATTGACGCAAACCCAACAGGAAGTCCGCCATTTGGAAGAGAATGTGACATTTTGGCTCTAATTTTGCCATTTCCATGCCTCGAACTTTTGCGAACTCCTCCTTGGGGTTTGATTTCATAACCTTCATATTTGGTCAGTGTTAACTACACCCTTGTGCCATGTTAAATTGCGGAGCTTTTGAGTTTTCACAATACGGTGAGGCCGTGGCGCCATGGCGAATTTCGATGACTCGCCATGAAAATCTTATTGCCTCTCATTTTGTCATACATTTTCTGACCTTGACCAAAGTGAACACATATGATAAGGCTCCACCCCTGAACATATTTCAACTGCCATATTTGACATAAAGTACAGCGCCACCTAGTGGGAACAGGAAATGTCATGTTTTACACTTTGGGGTACAGTATAGTGATGGGTGACATCTGCAGCCTCAAATTTCTCCAGGAAAGCCTTAAGGAGTTGGTCTTGGGTTACAGTGAAAACTGTGAGTTTTCGCCAAAGGGTGTGACCCCAGCAGCATGGCGAACTTTGATGTCACGCCATGAAGAAACAAATTAGTATAACTCAATGAAATCCAGTCTGATCAGTACCAGACTTTACAGGCATGATGTCAGACACGCCCTGAACAGATTGCTGTGCCCATTGTCGGAAATACGGACAGCGCCACCTAGTGGCAACAGGAAATGTCATGGCTTTAATTTTGTTGTACTGATTTTCACAGGTTCATCGTGGCCACCTCAAAAGCGGTGAATATCACCATCAGTCCCTCGTGATGCTTCAGTGCAAAAATTGTGACTTTAAACTGAACGGCGCACCCTGGTGGCAACGCTGTTCACGATGAAAGATGAAGTGGCTTTTGAGGGTCTTGGCAAGTTTATAGAGGCTTGAAATTTGGCACACACCTCCAATGTGATGAAGGCTTTGTTGTTATGTGATCATTTTCATTGAATATCCCAAAATGGCTCCACAGCGCCCCCTACAAAATTTCAAAACCACAGCCCCAGCTCTGTGTTTTATGTATGAATCTGAAACCTGGTAGGCTTATAGGAGATATCAAGATGTACAAAAAAGTCTCTTGGAGCAATATCCCAAATCCAACAGGAAGTCAGCCATTTTAAAATTAATGTGCAATTTTGGCAACATTTTCCCATCTTTTCAGGCACCGTGCTTTGACGTACTCCTCCAAGGGATTTCATCAGATTGATGCAATCTCCTGTGTGTGGAATCTTAAGACCTTTGTGATGTTAAATTGCGAAGCCTTTTACATTCAGGGAAATGGGGTGGTCATGGCGGCACGTGGAGTTTCAATCACTCGCCAAAAAGCAGTAATCTGCGGTCACTCAAAATCAAAATATTCAATCTCTCCCAAAGGTCGCAGGCGTGATGAGACTCGAGCTCGGAAATGTTTGTTATGCCATTTGTACATAATGGTTAGAGCGCCACCTAGTGGAACGACTAACTAATCATGAATGAATGAGTTGAAATGTTAGCTGGTGGTTAAATGCATGAATTCCATCAATGTGACATCAGATCGGACGTGCTGGTTTTAGGTGTTGGGCGTGGCTCGACGCGCCGGGGGTGCGAGGGCCCTCATAACGCTGCTTGCAGCTTTAATTAGGGCCCGAGCACTGACAGTGCGAAGGCCCTATTGTAATTGCTCTGTTTATTAGGGCCCGAGCACTGATAGTGCGAAGGCCCTATTGTAATTGCTCTGTTTATTATTATTATTATTATTATTATTATTATTATTATTATTTCGGCAAATGAATTGGCCGTTTGAGGGCCTAAACATGCTCGAAAACTCATGAAATTTTGCACACGCGTCAGGTCTGGTGAAAATTTACGTATTTTAATGTTCTCAGACATGGCCAGGGAAAATTAGCTCAGTAGCGCCACCTAGAAAAATGAAAAACGCGAGCCCCCGGTATGGGTATGACCTACATGTTTGAAAGTCGGTACACCTATATAATGTTCAGAGTCGAACAAAAAAGTCTATTATGGCAATGTCCTAAACCCAACAGGAAGTCCGCCATTTTGGATTGAAGGTGACATTTTGGCTCTGATTTTACCGTTTCCATGCCTCGAACTTTAACGAACTCCTCCTTGGGGTTTGATTTCATAACCTTCATATTTGGTCAGTGCCAACTACACCCTTGTGCCATGTTAAATTGCGGAGCTTTTGAGTTTTCACAATACTATGAGGCCGTGGCGCCATGGCGAATTTCGATGACTCGCCATGAAAATCTTATTGCCTCTCATTTTGTCATACATGTTCCGATCTGGACCAAAGAGCACACATATGATAAGGCTCCACCCCTGAACATATTTCAACTGCCATATTTGACATCAAGGACAGCGCCACCTAGTGGGAACAGGAAATGTCATGTTTTACACTTTGGGGTACAGTATAGTGATGGGTGACATCTGCAGCCTCAAATTTCTCCAGGAAAGCCTTAAGGAGTTGGTCTTGGGTTACAGTGAAAACTGTGACTTTTCGCAAAAGGGTGTGACCCCAGCAGCATGGCGAACTTTGATGTCACGCCATGAATAAACAAATTAGTATAACTCAATGAAATCCAGTCTGATCAGTACCAGACTTTACAGGCATGATGGCAGACCCGCCCTGAACAGATTGATGTGCCCATTGTCGGAAATACGGACAGCGCCACCTAATGGCAACAGGAAATGTCATGGCTTTAATTTTGTTGTACTGATTTTCACAGGTTCATCGTGGCCACCTCAAAAGCGGTGAATATCAACATCAGTCCCTCGTGATGCTTCAGTGCAAAAATTGTGACTTTAAACTGAACGGCGCACCCTGGTGGCAACGCGGTTCACCATGAAAGATGAAGTGGCTTTTGAGGGGCTTGGAAAGTTTATAGAGGCTTGAAATTTGGCACACACCTCCAAATGGATGAAGGCATTGTTGTTATGTAACCATTTTCCTTGAATAGCGCAAAATGGCTCCACAGCGCCCCCTACAATATTTCAAAACATCAGCCCCTGCTCTGTGTTTCATCTATGAGTCTGACACTTGGTAAGCTTGTGTAAGATATCAAGATGTACAAAAAAGTCTCTTGGAGCAATATCCCAAATCCAACAGGAAGTCAGCCATTTTAAAATTAATGTGTAATTTTGATGACATTTTCCCCCCTTTTCAGGCCTCATACTTTGACGAACTCCTCCAAGGGATTTCATCATATTGAAGCATTCTTCAGTGTGTAGAATCTAAAGACCTTTGTGATGTTAAATTGCGAAGCTTTTTCCGTTCAGGGAAACGGGGTGGTCATGGCGGCACGTAGAGTTTCAATCACTCGCAAAAAGCAGTAATCTGCTGTCACTAAAAAACACAATGTCCAATCTCTCCCAAAGGTCGCAGGTGTGATGAGACTCGAGCTTGGAAATGTTTGTTATGCCATTTGTCAATAATGGTTAGAGCGCCACCTAGTGGCATGACTATAATCCTGGTTGAATAAGATGAAATGTTAGCTGATGATTAAAAGCATGAAATCCATCAATGTGACATCACATCGGACGTGCCGGTTTGAGGTGTTGGCAGTGGCTCGACGTGCCGGGGGTGCGAGGGCCCTCATAACGCTGCTTGCAGCTTTAATTATTATTATTATTATTATTATTTCGGCAAATGAATTGGCCGTTTGAGGGCCTAAACATGCTCGAAAACTCATGAAATTTTGCACACGCGTCAGGTCTGGTGAAAATTTACGTATTTTAATGTTCTCAGACATGGCCAGGGAAAATTAGCTCAGTAGCGCCACCTAGAAAAATGAAAAACGCGAGCCCCCGGTATGGGTATGACCTACATGTTTGAAAGTCGGTACACCTATATAATGTTCAGAGTCGAACAAAAAAGTCTATTATGGCAATGTCCTAAACCCAACAGGAAGTCCGCCATTTTGGATTGAAGGTGACATTTTGGCTCTGATTTTACCGTTTCCATGCCTTGTACTTTAACGAACTCCTCCTTGGGATTTGGTCCTATAAACTTCAAATTTGGACAGTGTCAACTACACCCTTGTGCCATGTTAAATTGCGGAGCTTTTGAGTTTTCACAATACTATGAGGCCGTGGCGCCATGGCGAATTTCGATGACTCGCCATGAAAATCTTATTGCCTCTCATTCTGTCATACATGTTCCGATCTGGACCAAAGAGCACACATATGATAAGGCTCCACCCCTGAACATATTTCAACTGCCATATTTGACATCAAGGACAGCGCCACCTAGTGGGAACAGGAAATGTCATGTTTTACACTTTGGGGTACAGTATAGTGATGGGTGACATCTGCAGCCTCAAATTTCTCCAGGAAAGCCTTAAGGAGTTGGTCTTGGGTTACAGTGAAAACTGTGACTTTTCGCAAAAGGGTGTGACCCCAGCGGCGTGGCGAACTTTGATGTCACGCCATGAAGAAACAAATTAGTATAACTCAATGAAATCCAGTCTGATCAGTACCAGACTTTACAGGCATGATGTCAGACCCGCCCTGAACAGATTGATGTGCCCATTGTCGGAAATACGGACAGCGCCACCTAGTGGCAACAGGAAATGTCATGGCTTTAATTTTGTTGTACTGATTTTCACAGGTTCATCGTGGCCACCTCAAAAGCGGTGAATATCACCATCAGTCCCTCGTGATGCTTCAGTGCAAAAATTGTGACTTTAAACTGAACGGCGCACCCTGGTGGCAACGCTGTTCAACATGAAAGATGAAGTGGCTTTTGAGGGTCTTGGCAAGTTTATAGAGGCTTGAAATTTGGCACACACCTCCAAATGGATGAAGGCTTTGTTGGCATGTGATCATTTTCATTGAATAGCGCGAAATTGCTCCACAGCGCCCCCTACAAAATTTCAAAACCACAGCCCCTGCTCTGTGTTTTATGTATGAGTCTGAAACCTGGTAAGCTTATAGGAGATATCAAGATGTACAAAAAAGTCTCTTGGAGCAATATCCCAAATCCAACAGGAAGTCAGCCATTTTAAAATTAATGTGCAATTTTGGCAACATTTTCCCCTCTTTTCAGGCATCGTTCTTTGACGAACTCCTCCAAGGGATTTCATCATATTGAACCAATCTCCAGTGTGTGGAATCTAAAGACCTTTGTGATGTTAAATTGCGAAGCTTTTTACGTTCAGTGAAACGGGGTGGTTATGGTGGCACTTAGAGTTTGAATCACTCGCCAAAAAGCAGTAATCTGCTGTCACTCAAAAACACAATGTCCAATCTCTCCCAAACGTCAGATCGGAGGTGCTGGTTTTAGGTGTTGGGCGTGGCTCGACACGCCAGGGTGCGAGGGCCCTCATAACGCTGCTTGCAGCTTTAATTATTATTATTATTATTATTCCGGCAAATGAATTGGCCGTTTGAGGGCCTAAACATGCTCGAAAACTCATGAAATTTTGCACACGCGTCAGGTCTGGTGAAAATTTACGTATTTTAATGTTCTCAGACATGGCCAGGGAAAATTAGCTCAGTAGCGCCACCTAGAAAAATGAAAAACGCGAGCCCCCGGTATGGGTATGACCTACACGTTTGAAAGTCGGTACACCTATATAACGTTCAGAGTCGAACAAAAAAGTCTATTATGGCAATGTCCTAAACCCAACAGGAAGTCCGCCATTTTGGATTGAAGGTGACATTTTGGCTCTGATTTTACCGTTTCCATGCCTTGTACTTTAACGAACTCCTCCTTGGGATTTGGTCCTATAAACTTCATATTTGGACAGTGTCAACTACACCCTTGTGCCATGTTAAATTGCGGAGCTTTTGAGTTTTCACAATACT
The DNA here is from genome assembly GCF_963969265.1 of Rhamphochromis sp. 'chilingali'. Classification (NCBI taxonomy): domain Eukaryota; kingdom Metazoa; phylum Chordata; class Actinopteri; order Cichliformes; family Cichlidae; genus Rhamphochromis; species Rhamphochromis sp. 'chilingali'. The sequence goes on along the minus strand of NC_137942.1, from coordinate 4,639,696 downwards.
ATGAGGCCGTGGCGCCATGGCGAATTTCGATGACTCGCCATGAAAATCTTATTGGCTCTCATTCTGTCATACATGTTCCGATCTGGACCAAACAGCACACATATGATAAGGCTCCACCCCTGAACATATTTCAACTGCCATATTTGACATCAAGGACAGCGCCACCTAGTGGGAACAGGAAATGTCATGTTTTACACTTTGGGGTACAGTATTGTGATGGGTGACATCTGCAGCCTCAAATTTCTCCAGGAAAGCCTTAAGGAGTTGGTCTTGGGTTACAGTGAAAACTGTGACTTTTCGCAAAAGGGTGTGACCCCAGCAGCATGGCGAACTTTGATGTCACGCCATGAAGAAACAAATTAGTATAACTCAATGAAATCCAGTCTGATCAGTACCAGACTTTACAGGCATGATGTCAGACCCGCCCTGAACAGATTGATGTGCCCATTGTCGGAAATACGGACAGCGCCACCTAGTGGCAACAGGAAATGTCATGGCTTTAATTTTGTTGTACTGATTTTCACAGGTTCATCTTGGCCACCTCAAAAGCGGTGAATATCACCATCAGTCCCTCGTGATGCTTCAGTGCAAAAATTGTGAGTTTAAACTGAACGGCGCACCCTGGTGGCAACGCTGTTCAACATGAAAGATGAAGTGGCTTTTGAGGGTCTTGGCAAGTTTATAGAGGCTTGAAATTTGGCACACACCTCCAAATGGATGAAGGCTTTGTTGGCATGTGATCATTTTCATTGAATAGCGCGAAATTGCTCCACAGCGCCCCCTACAAAATTTCAAAACCACAGCCCCTGCTCTGTGTTCTATGTATGATTCTGAAACCTGGTAAGCTTATAGGAGATATCAAGATGTACAAAAAAGTCTCTTGGTGCAATATCCCAAATCCAACAGGAAGTCAGCCATTTTAAAATTAATGTGTAATTTTGGCAACATTTTCCCCTCTTTCCAGGCACCGTTCTTTGACGAACTCCTCCAAGGGATTTCATCATATTGAACCAATCTCCAGTGTGTGGAATCTAAAGACCTTTGTGATGTTAAATTGCGAAGCTTTTTACGTTCAGTGAAACGGGGTGGTTATGGTGGCACTTAGAGTTTGAATCACTCGCCAAAAAGCAGTAATCTGCTGTCACTCAAAAACACAATATCCAATCTCTCCCAAACGTCTCAGGTGTGATAAGACTCGAGCTCGGAAATGTTTGTTATGCCATTTGTACATAATGGTTAGAGCGCCACCTAGTGGAACGACTAACTAATCATGAATGAATGAGATGAAATGTTAGCTGGTGGTTAAATGCATGAATTCCATCAATGTGACATCAGATCGGAGGTGCTGGTTTTAGGTGTTGGGCTTGGCTCGACGCGCCGGGGGTGCGAGGGCCCTCGTAACGCTGCTTGCAGCTTTAATTAGGGCCCGAGCACTGACAGTGCGAAGGCCCTATTGTAATTGCTCTGTTTATTATTATTATTATTATTAGGGCCCGAGCACTGACTGTGCGAAGGCCCTATTGTATCTGCTCTGTTTCTTATTAGGGCCCGAGCACTGACAGTGCGAAGGCCCTATTGTAATTGCTCTGTTTATTATTATTATTATTATTATTATTATTTCGGCAAATGAATTGGCCGTTTGAGGGCCTAAACATGCTCGAAAACTCATGAAATTTTGCACACGCGTCAGGTCTGGTGAAAATTTACGTATTTTAATGTTCCCAGACATGGCCAGGGAAAATTAGCTCAGTAGCGCCACCTAGAAAAATGAAAAACGCGAGCCCCCGATATGGGTATGACCTACATGTTTGAAAGTCGGCACACCTATATAACGTTCAGAGTCAAACAAAAAAGTCTATTATGGCAATGTCCTAAACCCAACAGGAAGTCCGCCATTTTGGATTGAAGGTGACATTTTGGCTCTGATTTTACCGTTTCCATGCCTCGAACTTTAACGAACTCCTCCTTGGGGTTTGATTTCATAACCTTCATATTTGGTCAGTGCCAACTACACCCTTGTGCCATGTTAAATTGCGGAGCTTTTGAGTTTTCACAATACCATGAGGCCGTGGCGCCACGGCGAATTTCGATGACTCGCCATGAAAATCTTATTGCCTCTCATTTTGTCATACATTTTCTGACCTTGACCAAAGTGAACACATATGATAAGGCTCCACCCCTGAACATATTTCAACTGCCATATTTGACATCAAGGACAGCGCCACCTAGTGGGAACAGGAAATGTCATGTTTTACACTTTGGGGTACAGTATAGTGATGGGTGACATCTGCAGCCTCAAATTTCTCCAGGAAAGCCTTAAGGAGTTGGTCTTGGGGTACAGTGAAAACTGTGGCTTTTCACGAAAGGGTGTGACCTCAGCAGCATGGCGAACTTTGATATCTCGCCATGAAGAAACAAATTAGTATAACTCCATGAAATCCAGTCTGATTAGTACCAGACTTTACAGGCATGATGTCAGACCCGCCCTGAACAGATTGATGTGCCCATTGTCAGGAATATGAAGAGCGCCACCTAGTGGGAACAGGAAATGTCATGTCTTACACTTTGTTGTACTGATTTTCACAGGTTCATAGTGGCCACCTCAAAAGCGGTGAATATCACCATCAGTCCTTGATGATGCTTTAGTGCAAAAATTGTGACTTTAAACTGAACGGCGCACCCTGGTGGCAACGCTGTTCACCATGAAAAATGAAGTGGCTTTTGAGGGGCTTGGAAAGTTTATAGAGGCTTGAAATTTGGCACACACCTCCATTGTGATGAATGCTTTGTTGTTATGTGATCATTTTCATTGAATAGCGCAAAATGGCTCCACAGCGCCCCCTACAAAATTTCAAAACATCAGCCCCAGCTCTGTGTTTTATGTATGAGTCTGAAACCTGGTAAGCTTATAGGAGATATCAAGATGTACAAAAAAGTCTCTTGGAGCAATATCCCAAATCCAACAGGAAGTCAGCCATTTTAAAATTAATGTGTAATTTTTGTGACATTTTCCCCTCTTTCCAGCCACCGTTCTTTGACGAACTCCTCCAAGGGATTTCATCATATTGAACCAATCTCCAGTGTGTGGAATCTAAAGACCTTTGTGATGTTAAATTGCGAAGCTTTTTACGTTCAGGGAAACGGGTGGTCATGGCGGCACGTGGAGTTTCAGTCACTCGCCAAAAAGCAGTAATCTGCTGTCACTCAAAATCAAAATGTCCAATATGTCCCAAAGGTCGCAGGCGTGATGAGACTCGAGCTGGGAAATGTTTGTTATGCCATTTGTCAGTAATGGTTAGAGCGCCACCTAGTGGGACGACTATAATCATGGTTGAATGAGATGAAATGTTAGCTGGTGGTTGAATGCATGAATTTCATCAATGTGACATCAGATCGGACGTGCTGGTTGTAGGTGTTGGGCGTAGCTCGACGCGATGGGGTGCGAGGGCCCTCATAACGCTGCTTGCAGCTTTAATTATTATTATTATTATTCAGGCAAAACAAGGGCCTTTTTGAGGGCCTAAACATGCTCAAAAACTCATGAAATTTTGCACACATGCCAGGTCTGGTGAAAAATTTTGTATTTTAATGGTTTTACATATGAGCACTGGGAAATGGCTCTACAGCGCCACCTATGCCTTGTTAAATGCAGCCCTACGACCACATCGTTTGAGCTACATGTATGAAATTTGGCACACATGTGTATCATGCCAAGACGAACAAAAAAGTCTGGGGGCCCATTGACGCAAACCCAACAGGAAGTCCGCCATTTGGAAGAGAAGGTGACATTTTGGCTCTAATTTTGCCATTTCCATGCCTCGAACTTTTGCGAACTCCTCCTTGGGGTTTGATTTCATAACCTTCATATTTGGTCAGTGTCAACTACACCCTTGTGCCATGTTAAATTGCGGAGCTTTTGAGTTTTCACAATACTATGAGGCCGTGGCGCCATGGCGAATTTCGATGACTCGCCATGAAAATCTTATTGCCTCTCATTCTGTCATACATGTTCCGATCTGGACCAAAGAGCACACATATGATAAGGCTCCACCCCTGAACATATTTCAACTGCCATATTTGACATCAAGGACAGCGCCACCTAGTGGGAACAGGAAATGTCATGTTTTACACTTTGGGGTACAGTATAGTGATGGGTGACATCTGCAGCCTCAAATTTCTCCAGGAAAGCCTTAAGGAGTTGGTCTTGGGTTACAGTGAAAACTGTGAGTTTTCGCGAAAGGGTGTGACCCCAGCAGCATGGCGAACTTTGATGTCACGCCATGAAGAAACAAATTAGTATAACTCAATGAAATCCAGTCTGATTAGTACCAGACTTTACAGGCATGATGTCACACCCGCCCTGAACAGATTGATGTGCCCATTGTCAGGAATATGAAGAGCGCCACCTAGTGGGAACAGGAAATGTCATGTCTTACACTTTGTTGTACTGATTTTCACAGGTTCATAGTGGCCACCTCAAAAGCGGTGTATATCACCATCAGTCCTTGATGATGCTTTAGTGCAAAAATTGTGACTTTAAACTGAACGGCGCACCCTGGTGGCAACGCTGTTCACCATGAAAGATGAAGTGGCTTTTGAGGGTCTTGGCAAGTTTATAGAGGCTTGAAATTTGGCACACACCTCCAATGTGATGATGGCTTTGTTGTCATGTGATCATTTTCATTGAATATCCCAAAATGGCTCCACAGCGCCCCCTACAAAATTTCAAAACCACAGCCCCAGCTCTGTGTTTTATGTATGAATCTGAAACCTGGTAGGCTTATAGGAGATATCAAGATGTACAAAAAAGTCTCTTGGAGCAATATCCCAAATCCAACAGGAAGTCAGCCATTTTAAAATTAATGTGTAATTTTGGCGACATTTTCTCCTCTTTTCAGGCATCGTGATTTGACGTACTCCTACAAGGGATTTCATCAGATTGATGCAATCTCCTGTGTGTGGAATCTAAAGACCTTTGTGATGTTAAATTGCGAACCTTTTTACATTCAGGGAAATGGGGTGGTCATGGCGGCACGTGGAGTTTCAATCACTCGCCAAAAAGCAGTAATCTGCTGTCACTCAAAATCAAAATGTTCAATCTCTCCCAAAGGTCGCAGGCGTGATGAGACTCGAGCTAGGAAATGTTTGTTATGCCATTTGTCAGTAATGGTTAGAGAGCCACCTAGTGGGACGACTATAATCATGATTGAATGAGATGAAATGATAGCTGGTGGTTAAATGCATGAATTCCATCAATGTGACATCAGATCGGAGGTGCTGGTTTTAGGTGTTGGGCGTGGCTCGACGCGCCGGGGGTGCGAGGGCCCTCATAACGCTGCTTGCAGCTTTAATTAGGGCCCGAGCACTGACAGTGCGAAGGCCCTATTGTAATTGCTCTGTTTATTATTATTATTATTATTATTAGGGCCCGAGCACTGAGAGTGCGAAGGCCCTATTGTATCTGCTCCGTTTCTTATTAGGGCCCGAGCACTGAGAGTGCGAAGGCCCTATTGTATCTGCTCCGTTTCTTATTAGGGCCCGAGCACTGATAGTGCGAAGGCCCTATTGTAATTGCTCTGTTTATTATTATTATTATTATTATTATTATTATTATTTCGGCAAATGAATTGGCCGTTTGAGGGCCTAAACATGCTCGAAAACTCATGAAATTTTGCACACGCGTCAGGTCTGGTGAAAATTTACGTATTTTAATGTTCTCAGACATGGCCAGGGAAAATTAGCTCAGTAGCGCCACCTAGAAAAATGAAAAACGCGAGCCCCCGGTATGGGTATGACCTACATGTTTGAAAGTCGGTACACCTATATAACGTTCAGAGTCGAACAAAAAAGTCTATTATGGCAATGTCCTAAACCCAACAGGAAGTCCGCCATTTTGGATTGAAGGTGACATTTTGGCTCTGATTTTACCGTTTCCATGCCTTGTACTTTAACGAACTCCTCCTTGGGATTTGGTCCTATAAACTTCAAATTTGGACAGTGTCAACTACACCCTTGTGCCATGTTAAATTGCGGAGCTTTTGAGTTTTCACAATAGTATGAGGCCGTGGCGCCATGGCGAATTTTGATGACTCGCCATGAAAATCTTATTGCCTCTCATTCTGTCATACATGTTCCAATCTGGACCAAACAGCACACATATGATAAGGCTCCACCCCTGAACATATTTCAACTGCCATATTTGACATCAAGGACAGCGCCACCTAGTGGGAACAGGAAATGTCATGTTTTACACTTTGGGGTACAGTATAGTGATGGGTGACATCTGCAGCCTCAAATTTCTCCAGGAAAGCCTTAAGGAGTTGGTCTTGGGTTACAGTGAAAACTGTGACTTTTCGCAAAAGGGTGTGACCCCAGCGGCATGGCGAACTTTGATGTCACGCCATGAAGAAACAAATTAGTATAACTCAATGAAATCCAGTCTGATCAGTACCAGACTTTACAGGCATGATGTCAGACCCGCCCTGAACAGATTGATGTGCCCATTGTCGGAAATACGGACAGCGCCACCTAGTGGCAACAGGAAATGTCATGGCTTTAATTTTGTTGTACTGATTTTCACAGGTTCATCGTGGCCACCTCAAAAGCGGTGAATATCACCATCAGTCCCTCGTGATGCTTCAGTGCAAAAATTGTGACTTTAAACTAAACGGCGCACCCTGGTGGCAACACGGTTCAACATGAAAGATGAAGTGGCTTTTGAGGGGCTTGGAAAGTTTATAGAGGCTTGGAATTTGGCACACACCCCCAAATGGAGGAAAGCTTTGTTGTCATGTGATCATTTTCATTGAATAGCGCGAAATTGCTCCACAGCGCCCCCTACAAAATTTCAAAACCACAGCCCCAGCTCTGTGTTTTATGTATGAGTCTGAAACCTGGTAAGCTTATAGGAGATATCAAGATGTACAAAAAAGTCTCTTGGAGCAATATCCCAAATCCAACAGGAAGTCAGCCATTTTAAAATTAATGTGCAATTTTGGCAACATTTTCCCCGCTTTTCAGGCACCGTTCTTTGACGAACTCCTCCAAGGGATTTCATCACATTGATGCGATCTTCTGTGTGTGGAATCTAAAGACCTTTGTGATGTTAAATTGCGAAGCTTTTTACATTCAGGGAAACGGGGTGGTCATGGCGGCACATAGAGTTTCAATCACTCGCCAAAAAGCAGTAATCTGCTGTCACTCAAAAACACAATGTCCAATCTCTCCCAAAGCTCATAGGCGTGATGAGACTCGAGCTCGGAAATGTTTGTTATGCCATTTGTACATAATGGTTAGAGCGCCACCTAGTGGAACCACTAACTAATCATGAATGAATGAGTTGAAATGTTAGCTGGTGGTTAAATGCATGAATTCCATCAATGTGACATCACATCGGACGTGCTGGTTTTAGGTGTTGGGCGTGGCTCGACGCACCGGGGGTGCGAGGGCCCTCGTAACGCTGCTTGCAGCTTTAATTATTATTATTATTAGGGCCCGAGCACTGACAGTGCGAAGGCCCTATTGTAATTGCTCTGTTTATTATTATTATTATTATTATTATTATTTCGGCAAATGAATTGGCCGTTTGAGGGCCTAAACATGCTCGAAAACTCATGAAATTTTGCACACGCGTCAGGTCTGGTGAAAATTTACGTATTTTAATGTTCTCAGACATGGCCAGGGAAAATTAGCTCAGTAGCGCCACCTAGAAAAATGAAAAACGCGAGCCCCCGGTATGGGTATGACCTACATGTTTGAAAGTCGGTACACCTATATAATGTTCAGAGTCGAACAAAAAAGTCTATTATGGCAATGTCCTAAACCCAACAGGAAGTCCGCCATTTTGGATTGAAGGTGACATTTTGGCTCTGATTTTACCGTTTCCATGCCTTGTACTTTAACGAACTCCTCCTTGGGATTTGGTCCTATAAACTTCAAATTTGGACAGTGTCAACTACACCCTTGTGCCATGTTAAATTGCGGAGCTTTTGAGTTTTCACAATACTATGAGGCCGTGGCGCCATGGCGAATTTCGATGACTCGCCATCAAAATCTTATTGCCTCTCATTTTGTCATACATTTTCTGACCTTGACCAAAGTGAACACATATGATAAGGCTCCACCCCTGAACATATTTCAACTGCCATATTTGACATGAAGGACAGCGCCACCTAGTGGGAACAGGAAATGTCATGTTTTACACTTTGGGGTACAGTATAGTGATGGGTGACATCTGCAGCCTCAAATTTCTCCAGAAAAGCCTTAAGGAGTTGGTCTTGGGTTACAGTGAAAACTGTGAGTTTTCGCGAAAGGGTGTGACCCCAGCAGCATGGCGAACTTTGATGTCACGCCATGAAGAAACAAATGAGTATAACTCAATGAAATCCAGTCTGATCAGTACCAGACTTTACAGGCATGATGTCAGACCCGCCCTGAACAGATTGATGTGCCCATTGTCGGAAATACGGACAGCGCCACCTAGTGGCAACAGGAAATGTCATGGCTTTAACTTTGTTGTACTGATTTTCACAGGTTGATCGTGGCCACCTCAAAAGCGGTGAATATCACCATCAGTCCCTCGTGATGCTTCAGTGCAAAAATTGTGACTTTAAACTGAATGGCGCACCCTGGTGGCAACGCGGTTCATCATGAAAGATGAAGTGGCTTTTGAGGGGCTTGGAAAGTTTATAGAGGCTTGAAATTTGGCACACACCTCCAAATGGATGAAGGCCTTGTTGTTATGTAACCATTTTCCTTGAATAGCGCGAAATGGCTCCACAGCGCCCCCTACAATATTTCAAAACCACAGCCCCAGCTCTGTGTTTTATGTATGAGTCTGAAACCTGGTAAGCTTATAGGAGATATCAAGATGTACAAAAAAGTCTCTTGGAGCAATATCCAAAATCCAACAGGAAGTCAGCCATTTTAAAATTAATGTGCAATTTTGGCGACATTTTCCCCTCTTTTCAGGCTTCATACTTTGACGAACTCCTCCAAGGGATTTCATCATATTGAACCATTCTCCAGTGTGTGGAATCTAAAGACCTTTGTGATGTTAAATTGCGAAGCTTTTTACGTTCAAGGAAACGGGGTGGTCATGGCGGCACGTGGAGTTTCAATCACTCGCCAAAAAGCAGTAATATGCTGTCACTCAAAGACACAAAGTCCAATCTCTCCCAAAGGTCGCAGGCGTGATGAGACTCGAGCTCGGAAATGTTTGTTATGCCATTTGTGCATAAGGGTTAGAGCGCCACCTAGTGGAACGACTAACAAATCATGAATGAATGAGTTGAAATGTTAGCTGGTGGTTAAATGCATGAATTCCATCAATGTGACATCACATCGGACGTGCTGGTTTTAGGTGTTGGGCGTGGCTCGACACGCCGGGGGTGCGAGGGCCCTCATAACGCTGCTTGCAGCTTTAATTATTATTATTATTATTATTCAGGCGAAACAAGGGCCTTTTTGAGGGCCTAAACATGCTCAAAAACTCATGAAATTTTGCACACATGCCAGGTCTGGTGAAAAATTTTGTATTTTAATGGTTTTACATATGAGCACTGGGAAATGGCTCTAGAGCGCCACCTATGCCTTGTTAAATGCAGCCCTACGACCACATCGTTTGAGCTACATGTATGAAATTTGGCACACATGTGTATCATGCCAAGACGAACAAAAAAGTCTGTGGGCCCATTGACGCAAACCCAACAGGAAGTCCGCCATTTGGAAGAGAAGGTGACATTTTGGCTCTAATTTTGCCATTTCCATGCCTCGAACTTTTGCGAACTCCTCCTTGGGGTTTGATTTCATAACCTTCATATTTGGTCAGTGTCAACTACACCCTTGTGCCATGTTAAATTGCGGAGCTTTTGAGTTTTCACAATACTATGAGGCCGTGGCGCCATGGCGAATTTCGATGACTCGCCATGAAAATCTTATTGCCTCTCATTTTGTCATACATTTTCTGACCTTGACCAAAGTGAACACATATGATAAGGCTCCACCCCTGAACATATTTCAACTGCCATATTTGACCTCAAGGACAGCGCCACCTAGTGGGAACAGGAAATGTTATGTTTTACACTTTGGGGTACAGTATAGTGATGGGTGACATCTGCAGCCTCAAATTTCTCCAGGAAAGCCTTAAGGAGTTGGTCTTGGGTTACAGTGAAAACTGTGAGTTTTCGCGAAAGGGTGTGACCCCAGCAGCATGGCGAACTTTGATGTCACGCCATGAAGAAACAAATTAGTATAACTCAATGAAATCCAGTCTGATCAGTACCAGACTTTACAGGCATGATGTCAGACCCGCCCTGAACAGATTGATGTGCCCATTGTCGGAAATACGGACAGCGCCACCTAGTGGCAACAGGAAATGTCATGGCTTTAATTTTGTTGTACTGATTTTCACAGGTTCTTCGTGGCCACCTCAAAAGCGGTGAATATCACCATCAGTCCCTCGTGATGCTTCAGTGCAAAAATTGTGACTTTAAACTGAACGGCGCACCCTGGTGGCAACGCTGTTCACCATGAAAGATGAAGTGGCTTTTGAGGGTCTTGGCAAGTTTATAGAGGCTTGAAATTTGGCACACACCTCCAATGTGACGAAGGCTTTGTTGTCATGTGATCACTTTCATTGAATAGTGCGAAATTGCTCCACAGCGCCCCCTACAAAATTTCAAAACCACAGCCCCAGCTCTGTGTTTTATGTATGAATCTGAAACCTGGTAAGCTTATAGGAGATATCAAGATGTACAAAAAAGTCTCTTGGAGCAATATCCCAAATCCAACAGGAAGTCAGCCATTTTAAAATTAATGTGCAATTTTGGCAACATTTTCCCCTCTTTTCAGGCATCGTTCTTTGACGAACTCCTCCAAGGGATTTCATCAGATTGCACTATTCTTCAGTGTGTGGAATCCAAAGACCTTTGTGTTGTTAAATTGCGAAGCTTTTTACGTTCAGGGAAACGGGGTGGTTATGGCGGCACGTGGAGTCTCAATCACTCGCCAAAACGCAGTAATCTGCTGTTACTCAAAAACACAATGTCCAATCTAACCCAAAGGTCGCAGGCATAATGAGACTCGAGTTCGGAAATGTTTGTTATGCCATTTGTACATAATGGTTAGAGTGCCACCTAGTGGAACGACTAGCTAATCATGAATGAATGAGTTGAAATGTTAGCTGGTGGTTAAATGCATGAATCCCATCAATGTGACATCGATCGGACGTGCTGGTTTTAGGTGTTGGGCGTGGCTCGACGCGCCGGGGGTGCGAGGGCCCTCATAACGCTGCTTGCAGCTTTAATTATTATTATTATTATTCACCCCAAACAAGGGCCTTTTTGAGGGCCTAAACATGCTCAAAAACTCATGAAATTTTGCACACATGCCAGGTTTGGTGAAAAATTTTGTATTTTAATGGTTTTACATATGAGCACTGGGAAATGGCTCTACAGCGCCACCTATGCCTTGTTAAATGCAGCCCTACGACCACATCGTTTGAGCTACATGTATGAAATTTGGCACACATGTGTATCATGCCAAGACGAACAAAAAAGTCAGTGGGCCCATTGACGCAAACCCAACAGGAAGTCCGCCATTTGGAAGAGAAGGTGACATTTTGGCTCTAATTTTGCCATTTCCATGCCTCGAACTTTAACGAACTCCTCCTTGGGATTTGGTCTTATAAACTTCAAATTTGGACAGTGTCAACTACACCCTTGTGCCATGTTAAATTGCGGAGCTTTTGAGTTTTCACAATACTATGAGGCCGTGGCGCCATGGCGAATTTCGATGACTCGCCATGAAAATCTTATTGCCTCTCATTTTGTCATACATTTTCTGACCTTGACCAAAGTGAACACATATGATAAGGCTCCACCCCTGAACATATTTCAACTGCCATATTTGACCTCAAGGACAGCGCCACCTAGTGGGAACAGGAAATGTTATGTTTTACACTTTGGGGTACAGTATAGTGATGGGTGACATCTGCAGCCTCAAATTTATCCAGGAAAGCCTTAAGGAGTTGGTCTTGGGTTACAGTGAAAACTGTGAGTTTTCGCGAAAGGGTGTGACCCCAGCAGCATGGCGAACTTTGATGTCACGCCATGAAGAAACAAATTAGTATAACTCAATGAAATCCAGTCTGATCAGTACCAGACTTTACAGGCATGATGTCAGACCCACTCTGAACAGATTGATGTGCCCATTGTCGGAAATACGGACAGCGCCACCTAGTGGCAACAGGAAATGTCATGGCTTTAATTTTGTTGTACTGATTTTCACAGGTTCATCGTGGCCACCTCAAAAGCGGTGAATATCACCATCAGTCCCTCGTGATGCTTCAGTGCAAAAATTGTGACTTTAAACTGAACGGCGCACCCTGGTGGCAACGCGGTTCATCATGAAAGATGAAGTGGCTTTTGAGGGGCTTGGAAAGTTTATAGAGGCTTGAAATTTGGCACACACCTCCAAATGTATGAAGGCATTGTTGTTATGTAACCATTTTCCTTGAATAGCGCAAAATGGCTCCACAGCGCCCCCTACAATATTTCAAAACATCAGCCCCTGCTCTGTGTTTCATCTATGAGTCTGACACTTGGTAAGCTTGTGTAAGATATCAAGATGTACAAAAAAGTCTCTTGGAGCAATATCCCAAATCCAACAGGAAGTCAGCCATTTTAAAATTAATGTGTAATTTTGATGACATTTTCCCCCCTTTTCAGGCTTCATACTTTGACGAACTCCTCCAAGGGATTTCATCATATTGAACCATTCTCCAGTGTGTGGAATCTAAAGACCTTTGTGATGTTAAATTGCGAAGCTTTTTACGTTCAAGGAAACGGGGTGGTCATGGCGGCACGTGGAGTTTCAATCACTGGCCAAAAAGCAGTAATATGCTGTCACTCAAAGACACAAAGTCCAATCTCTCCCAAAGGTCGCAGGCGTGATGAGACTCGAGCTCGGAAATGTTTGTTATTCCCTTTGTCTATAATGGTTAGAGCGCCACCTAGTGGGACGACTATAATGATGACTGAATGAGATGAAATGTTAGCTGGTGGTTAAATGCATGAATTCCATCAATGTGACATCAGATCGGACGTGCTGGTTTCAGGTGTTGGGCGTGGCTCGACACGCCGGGGGTGCGAGGGCCCTCATAACGCTGCTTGCAGCTTTAATTAGGGCCCGAGCACTGACAGTGCGAAGGCCCTATTGTAATTGCTCTGTTTATTAGGGCCCGAGCACTGACAGTGCGAAGGCCCTATTGTAATTGCTCTGTTTATTATTATTATTATTATTATTATTATTATTATTTCGGCAAATGAATTGGCCGTTTGAGGGCCTAAACATGCTCGAAAACTCATGAAATTTTGCACACGCGTCAGGTCTGGTGAAAATTTACGTATTTTAATGTTGTCAGACATGGCCAGGGAAAATTAGCTCAGTAGCGCCACCTAGAAAATTTAAAAACGCAAGCCCCCGGTATGGGTATGGCCTACAAGTTTGAAAGTCGGTACACCGTTATAACGTTCAGAGTCGAACAAAAAAGTCTATTATGGCAATGTCCTAAACCCAACAGGAAGTCCGCCATTTTGGATTGAAGGTGACATTTTGGCTCTGATTTTACCGTTTCCATGCCTTGTACTTTAACGAACTCCTCCTTGGGATTTGGTCCTATAAACTTCAAATTTGGACAGTGTCAACTACACCCTTGTGCCATGTTAAATTGCGGAGCTTTTGAGTTTTCACAATACTATGAGGCCGTGGCGCCATGGCGAATTTCGATGACTCGCCATGAAAATCTTATTGCCTCTCATTTTGTCATACATTTTCTGACCTTGACCAAAGTGAACACATATGATAAGGCTCCACCCCTGAACATATTTCAACTGCCATATTTGACACCAGGGACAGCGCCACCTAGTGGGAACAGGAAATGTCATGTTTTACACTTTGGGGTACAGTATAGTGATGGGTGACACCTGCAGCCTCAAATTTCTCCAGGAAAGCCTTAAGGAGTTGGTCTTGGATTACAGTGAAAACTGTGACTTTTCGCAAAAGGGTGTGACCCCAGCAGCATGGCGAACTTTGATGTCACGCCATGAAGAAACAAATTAGTATAACTCAATGAAATCCAGTCTGATCAGTACCAGACTTTACAGGCATGATGTCAGACCCGCCCTGAACAGATTGACGTGCCCATTGTCGGAAATACGGACAGCGCCACCTAGTGGCCACAGGAAATGTCATGGCTTTAATTTTGTTGTACTGATTTTCACAGGTTCATCGTGGCCACCTCAAAAGCGGTGAATATCACCATCAGTCCCTCGTGATGCTTCAGTGCAAAAATTGTGACTTTACACTGAACGGCGCACCCTGGTGGCAACGCGGTTCAACATGAAAGATGAAGTGGCTTTTGAGGGGCTTGGAAAGTTTATAGAGGCTTGAAATTTGGCACACACCCCCAAATGGATGAAGGCTTTGTTGTCATGTGATCATTTTCATTGAATAGCGCGAAATTGCTCCACAGCGCCCCCTACAAAGTTTCAAAATATCAGCCCCTGCTCTGTGTTTTATCTATGAGTCTGAAACTTGGTAAGCTCATGGAAGATATTAAGATGTACAAAAAAGTCTCTTGGAGCAATATCCAAAATCCAACAGGAAGTCAGCCATTTTAAAATTCATGTGTAATTTTGGCGACATTTTCCCCTCTTTTCAGGCTTCATACTTTGACGAACTCCTCCAAGGGATTTCATCAGATTGGACCGATCTGAAGTTTGTGGAATCTAAAGACCTTTGTGATGTTAAATTGCGAAGCTTTTTACGTTCAGGGAAACGGGGTGGTCATGGCGGCACTTAGAGTTTCAATCACTCGCCAAAAAGCAGTAATCTGCTGTCACTCAAAAACACAATATCCAATCTCTCCCAAACGTCGCAGGTGTGATGAGACTCGAGCTCGGAAATGTTTGTTATGCCATTTGTCAGTAATAGTTAGAGCGCCACCTAGTGGGACGACTATAATCATGGTTCAATGAGATGAAATGTTAGCTGGTGGTTAAATGCATGAATTCCATCAATGTGACATCACATTGGACGTGCTGGTTTTAGGTGTTGGGCGTGGCTCGACACGCCAGGGTGCGAGGGCCCTCATAACGCTGCTTGCAGCTTTAATTATTATTAGGGCCCGAGCACTGACAGTGCGAAGGCCCTATTGTAATTGCTCTGTTTATTATTATTATTATTATTATTATTATTATTATTATTATTATTATTATTATTATTATTATTATTATTCCGGCAAATGAATTGGCCGTTTGAGGGCCTAAACATGCTCGAAAACTCATGAAATTTTGCACACGCGTCAGGTCTGGTGAAAATTTACGTATTTTAATGTTCTCAGACATGGCCAGGGAAAATTAGCTCAGTAGCGCCACCTAGAAAAATGAAAAACGCGAGCCCCCGGTATGGGTATGACCTACATGTTTGAAAGTCGGTACACCTATATAACGTTCAGAGTCAAACAAAAAAGTCTATTATGGCAATGTCCTAAACCCAACAGGAAGTCCGCCATTTTGGATTGAAGGTGACATTTTGGGTCTGATTTTACCGTTTCCATGCCTTGTACTTTAACGAACTCCTCCTTGGGATTTGGTCCTATAAACTTCAAATTTGGACAGTGTCAACTACACCCTTGTGCCATGTTAAATTGCGGAGCTTTTGAGTTTTCACAATAGTATGAGGCCGTGGCGCCATGGCGAATTTCGATGACTCGCCATGAAAATCTTATTGCCTCTCATTCTGTCATACATGTTCCGATCTGGACCAAAGAGCACACATATGATAAGGCTCCACCCCTGAACATATTTCAACTGCCATATTTGACATCAAGGACAGCGCCACCTAGTGGGAACAGGAAATGTCATGTTTTACACTTTGGGGTACAGTATAGTGATGGGTGACATCTGCAGCCTCAAATTTCTCCAGGAAAGCCTTAAGGAGTTGGTCTTGGGTTACAGTGAAAACTGTGACTTTTCGCAAAAGGGTGTGACCCCAGCGGCGTGGCGAACTTTGATGTCACGCCATGAAGAAACAAATTAGTATAACTCAATGAAATCCAGTCTGATCAGTACCAGACTTTACAGGCATGATGTCAGACCCGCCCTGAACAGATTGATGTGCCCATTGTCGGAAATACGGACAGCGCCACCTAGTGGCAACAGGAAATGTCATGGCTTTAATTTTGTTGTACTGATTTTCACAGGTTCATCTTGGCCACCTCAAAAGCGGTGAATATCACCATCAGTCCCTCGTGATGCTTCAGTGCAAAAATTGTGACTTTAAACTGAACGGCGCACCCTGGTGGCAACGCTGTTCAACATGAAAGATGAAGTGGCTTTTGAGGGTCTTGGCAAGTTTATAGAGGCTTGAAATTTGGCACACACCTCCAAATGGATGAACGCTTTGTTGGCATGTGATCATTTTCATTGAATAGCGCGAAATTGCTCCACAGCGCCCCCTACAAAATTTCAAAACCACAGCCCCTGCTCTGTGTTCTATGTATGATTCTGAAACCTGGTAAGGTTATAGGAGATATCAAGATGTACAAAAAAGTCTCTTGGAGCAATATCCCAAATCCAACAGGAAGTCAGCCATTTTAAAATTAATGTGTAATTTTGGCAACATTTTCCCCTCTTTCCAGGCACCGTTCTTTGACGAACTCCTCCAAGGGATTTCATCATATTGAACCAATCTCCAGTGTGTGGAATCTAAAGACCTTTGTGATGTTAAATTGCGAAGCTTTTTACGTTCAGTGAAACGGGGTGGTTATGGTGGCACTTAGAGTTTGAATCACTCGCCAAAAAGCAGTAATCTGCTGTCACTCAAAAACACAATGTCCAATCTCTCCCAAACGTCAGATCGGAGGTGCTGGTTTTAGGTGTTGGGCTTGGCTCGACGCGCCGGGGGTGCGAGGGCCCTCGTAACGCTGCTTGCAGCTTTAATTATTATTATTATTATTATTTCGGCAAATGAATTGGCCGTTTGAGGGCCTAAACATGCTCGAAAACTCATGAAATTTTGCACACGCGTCAGGTCTGGTGAAAATTTACGTATTTTAATGTTCCCAGACATGGCCAGGGAAAATTAGCTCAGTAGCGCCACCTAGAAAAATGAAAAACGCGAGCCCCCGATATGGGTATGACCTACATGTTTGAAAGTCGGCACACCTATATAACGTTCAGAGTCAAACAAAAAAGTCTATTATGGCAATGTCCTAAACCCAACAGGAAGTCCGCCATTTTGGATTGAAGGTGACATTTTGGCTCTGATTTTACCGTTTCCATGCCTCGAACTTTAACGAACTCCTCCTTGGGGTTTGATTTCATAACCTTCATATTTGGTCAGTGCCAACTACACCCTTGTGCCATGTTAAATTGCGGAGCTTTTGAGTTTTCACAATACCATGAGGCCGTGGCGCCACGGCGAATTTCGATGACTCGCCATGAAAATCTTATTGCCTCTCATTTTGTCATACATTTTCTGACCTTGACCAAAGTGAACACATATGATAAGGCTCCACCCCTGAACATATTTCAACTGCCATATTTGACATCAAGGACAGCGCCACCTAGTGGGAACAGGAAATGTCATGTTTTACACTTTGGGGTACAGTATAGTGATGGGTGACATCTGCAGCCTCAAATTTCTCCAGGAAAGCCTTAAGGAGTTGGTCTTGGGGTACAGTGAAAACTGTGGCTTTTCACGAAAGGGTGTGACCTCAGCAGCATGGCGAACTTTGATATCTCGCCATGAAGAAACAAATTAGTATAACTCCATGAAATCCAGTCTGATTAGTACCAGACTTTACAGGCATGATGTCAGACCTGCCCTGAACAGATTGATGTGCCCATTGTCAGGAATATGAAGAGCGCCACCTAGTGGGAACAGGAAATGTCATGTCTTACACTTTGTTGTACTGATTTTCACAGGTTCATAGTGGCCACCTCAAAAGCGGTGAATATCACCATCAGTCCTTGATGATGCTTTAGTGCAAAAATTGTGACTTTAAACTGAACGGCGCACCCTGGTGGCAACGCTGTTCACCATGAAAAATGAAGTGGCTTTTGAGGGGCTTGGAAAGTTTATAGAGGCTTGAAATTTGGCACACACCTCCATTGTGATGAATGCTTTGTTGTTATGTGATCATTTTCATTGAATAGCGCAAAATGGCTCCACAGCGCCCCCTACAAAATTTCAAAACATCAGCCCCAGCTCTGTGTTTTATGTATGAGTCTGAAACCTGGTAAGCTTATAGGAGATATCAAGATGTACAAAAAAGTCTCTTGGAGCAATATCCCAAATCCAACAGGAAGTCAGCCATTTTAAAATTAATGTGTAATTTTTGTGACATTTTCCCCTCTTTCCAGCCACCGTTCTTTGACGAACTCCTCCAAGGGATTTCATCATATTGAACCAATCTCCAGTGTGTGGAATCTAAAGACCTTTGTGATGTTAAATTGCGAAGCTTTTTACGTTCAGGGAAACGGGTGGTCATGGCGGCACGTGGAGTTTCAGTCACTCGCCAAAAAGCAGTAATCTGCTGTCACTCAAAATCAAAATGTCCAATATGTCCCAAAGGTCGCAGGCGTGATGAGACTCGAGCTGGGAAATGTTTGTTATGCCATTTGTCAGTAATGGTTAGAGCGCCACCTAGTGGGACGACTATAATCATGGTTGAATGAGATGAAATGTTAGCTGGTGGTTGAATGCATGAATTTCATCAATGTGACATCAGATCGGACGTGCTGGTTGTAGGTGTTGGGCGTAGCTCGACGCGATGGGGTGCGAGGGCCCTCATAACGCTGCTTGCAGCTTTAATTAGGGCCCGAGCACTGAGAGTGCGAAGGCCCTATTGTATCTGCTCCGTTTCTTATTATTATTATTATTATTCACCCCAAACAAGGGCCTTTTTGAGGGCCTAAACATGCTCAAAAACTCATGAAATTTTGCACACATGCCAGGTTTGGTGAAAAATTTTGTATTTTAATGGTTTTACATATGAGCACTGGGAAATGGCTCTACAGCGCCACCTATGCCTTGTTAAATGCAGCCCTACGACCACATCGTTTGAGCTACATGTATGAAATTTGGCACACATGTGTATCATGCCAAGACGAACAAAAAAGTCTGTGGGCCCATTGACGCAAACCCAACAGGAAGTCCGCCATTTGGACGTGAAGGTGACATTTTGGCTCTAATTTTGCCATTTCCATGCCTCGAACTTTAACGAACTCCTCCTTGGCATTTGGTCCTATATACTTCAAATTTGGACAGTGTCAACTACACCCTTGTGCCATGTTAAATTGCGGAGCTTTTGAGTTTTCACAATACTATGAGGCCGTGGCGCCATGGCGAATTTCGATGACTCGCCATGAAAATCTTATTGCCTCTCATTTTGTCATACATTTTCTGACCTTGACCAAAGTGAACACATATGATAAGACTCCACCCCTGAACATATTTCAACTGCCATATTTGACCTCAAGGACAGCGCCACCTAGTGGGAACAGGAAATGTCATGTTTTACACTTTGGGGTACAGTATAGTGATGGGTGACACCTGCAGCCTCAAATTTCTCCAGGAAAGCCTTAAGGAGTTGGTCTTGGGTTACAGTGAAAACTGTGACTTTTTGCAAAAGGGTGTGACCCCAGCAGCATGGCGAACTTTGATGTCACGCCATGAAGAAACAAATTAGTATAACTCAATGAAATCCAGTCTGTTCAGTACCAGACTTTACAGGCATGATGTCAGACCCACCCTGAACAGATTGATGTGCCCATTGTCGGGAATACGTACAGCGCCACCTAGTGGCAACAGGAAATGTCATGGCTTTAATTTTGTTGTACTGATTTTCACAGGTTCATTGTGGCCACCTCAAAAGCGGTGAATATCAACATCAGTCCCTCGTGATGCTTCAGTGCAAAAATTGTGACTTTAAACTGAACGGCGCACCCTGGTGGCAACGCGGTTCACCATGAAAGATGAAGTGGCTTTTGAGGGACTTGGCAAGTTTATAGAGGCTTGAAATTTGGCACACACCTCCAAATGGATGTAGGCTTTGTTGTCATGTGATCATTTTCATTGAATAGCGCGAAATTGCTCCACAGCGCCCCCTACAAAATTTCAAAACAACAGCCCCTGCTCTGTGTTTCATCTATGAGTCTGAAACCTGGTAAGCTTATGGAAAATATCAAGATGTACAAAAAAGTCTCTTGGAGCAATATCCCAAATCCAACAGGAAGTCAGCCATTTTAAAATTAATGTGTAATTTTGGCGACATTTTCCCCTCTTTTCAGGCTTCATACTTTGACGAACTCCTCCAAGGGATTTCATCATATTGAACCATTCTCCAGTGTGTGGAATCTAAAGACCTTTGTGATGTTAAATTGCGAAGCTTTTTACGTTCAAGGAAACGGGGTGGTCATGGCGGCACGTGGAGTTTCAATCACTGGCCAAAAAGCAGTAGTATGCTGTCACTCAAAGACACAAAGTCCAATCTCTCCCAAAGGTCGCAGGCGTGATGAGACTCGAGCTCGGAAATGTTTGTTATGCCCTTTGTCTATAATGGTTAGAGCGCCACCTAGTGGGACGACTATACTCATGGTTGAACCAAATGAAATGTTAACTGGTGGTTAAATGCATGAATTCCATCAATGTGACATCAGATCGGACGTGCTGGTTTCAGGTGTTGGGCATGGCTCGACACGCCGGGGGTGCGAGGGCCCTCATAACGCTGCTTGCAGCTTTAATTATTAGGGCCCGAGCACCGAGAGTGCGAAGGCCCTATTGTATCTGCTCCGTTTCTTATTATTATTATTATTATTATTATTATTATTATTATTATTATTATTATTATTATTATTATTCAGGCGAAACAAGGGCCTTTTTGAGGGCCTAAACATGCTCAAAAACTCATGAAATTTTGCACACATGCCAGGTCTGGTGAAAAATTTTGTATTTTAATGGTTTTACATATGAGCACTGGGAAATGGCTCTAGAGCGCCACCTATGCCTTGTTAAATGCAGCCCTACGACCACATGGTTTGAGCTACATGTATGAAATTTGGCACACATGTGTATCATGCCAAGACGAACAAAAAAGTCAGTGGGCCCATTGACGCAAACCCAACAGGAAGTCCGCCATTTGGAAGAGAAGGTGACATTTTGGCTCTAATTTTGCCATTTCCATGCCTCGAACTTTTGCGAACTCCTCCTTGGGGTTTGATTTCATAACCTTCATATTTGGTCAGTGTCAACTACACCCTTGTGCCATGTTAAATTGCGGAGCTTTTGAGTTTTCACAATACTATGAGGCCGTGGCGCCATGGCGAATTTCGATGACTCGCCATGAAAATCTTATTGCCTCTCATTTTGTCATACATTTTCTGACCTTGACCAAAGTGAACACATATGATAAGGCTCCACCCCTGAACATATTTCAACTGCCATATTTGACCTCAAGGACAGCGCCACCTAGTGGGAACAGGAAATGTTATGTTTTACACTTTGGGGTACAGTATAGTGATGGGTGACATCTGCAGCCTCAAATTTCTCCAGAAAAGCCTTAAGGAGTTGGTCTTGGGTTACAGTGAAAACTGTGAGTTTTCGCGAAAGGGTGTGACCCCAGCAGCATGGCGAACTTTGATGTCACGCCATGAAGAAACAAATTAGTATAACTCAATGAAATCCAGTCTGATCAGTACCAGACTTTACAGGCATGATGTCAGACCCGCCCTGAACAGATTGATGTGCCCATTGTCGGAAATACGGACAGCGCCACCTAGTGGCAACAGGAAATGTCATGGCTTTAATTTTGTTGTACTGATTTTCACAGGTTCATCGTGGCCACCTCAAAAGCGGTGAATATCACCATCAGTCCCTCGTGATGCTTCAGTGCAAAAATTGTGACTTTAAACTGAACGGCGCACCCTGGTGGCAACACGGTTCAACATGAAAGATGAAGTGGCTTTTGAGGGGCTTGGAAAGTTTATAGAGGCTTTAAATTTGGCACACACCTCCAATGTGATGAAGGCTTTGCTGTCATGTGATCATTTTCATTGAATAGCGCGAAATGGCTCCACAGCGCCCCCTACAATATTTCAAAATATCAGCCCCTGCTCTGTGTTTTATGTATGAGTCTGAAACCTGCTAAGCTTATAGGAGATATCAAGATGTACAAAAAAGTCTCTTGGAGCAATATCCCAAATCCAACAGGAAGTCAGCCATTTTAAAATTAATGTGCAATTTTGGCAACATTTTCCCCGCTTTTCAGGCATGATTCTTTGACGAACTCCTCCAAGGGATTTCATCATATTGAACCAATCTCCAGTCTGTGGAATCTAAAGACCTTTGTGATGTTAAATTGCGAAGCTTTTTACGTTCAGGGAAACGGGGTGGTCATGGCGGCACGTAGAGTTTCAATCACTCGCCAAAAAGCAGTAATCTGCTGTCACTCAAAATCTAAATGTCCAAATTCTCCCAAAGGTCGCAGGCGTGATGAGACTCGAGCTTGGAAATGTTTGTTATGCCATTTGTCAGTAATGGTTAGAGCGCCACCTAGTGGGACGACTATAATGATGACTGAATGAGATGAAATGTTAGCTGGTGGTTAAATGCATGAATTCCATCAATGTGACATCAGATCGGAGGTGCTGGTTGTAGGTGTTGGGCGTGGCTCGACGCGATGGGGTGCGAGGGCCCTCATAACGCTGCTTGCAGCTTTAATTATTATTATTATTCACCCCAAACAAGGGCCTTTTTGAGGGCCTAAACATGCTCAAAAACTCATGAAATTTTGCACACATGCCAGGTCTGGTGAAAAATTTTGTATTTTAATGGTTTTACATATGAGCACTGGGAAATGGCTCTACAGCGCCACCTATGCCTTGTTAAATGCAGCCCTACGACCACATCGTTTGGGCTACATGTATGAAATTTGGCACACATGTGTATCATGCCAAGACAAACAAAAAAGTCAGTGGGCCCATTGACGCAAACCCAACAGGAAGTCCGCCATTTTGGATTGAAGGTGACATTTTGGCTCTGATTTTACCGTTTCCATGCCTTGTACTTTAACGAACTCCTCCTTGGGATTTGGTCCTATAAACTTCAAATTTGGACAGTGTCAACTACACCCTTGTGCCATGTTAAATTGCGGAGCTTTTGAGTTTTCACAATACTATGAGGCCGTGGCGCCATGGCGAATTTCGATGACTCGCCATGAAAATCTTATTGCCTCTCATTTTGTCATACATTTTCTGACCTTGACCAAAGTGAACACATATGATAAGGCTCCACCCCTGAACATATTTCAACTGCCATATTTGACCTCAACGACAGCGCCACCTAGTGGGAACAGGAAATGTCATGTTTTACACTTTGGGGTACAGTATTGTGATGGGTGACATCTGCAGCCTCAAATTTCTCCAGGAAAGCCTTAAGGAGTTGGTCTTGGGTTACAGTGAAAACTGTGACTTTTCGCAAAAGGGTGTGACCCCAGCAGCATGGCGAACTTTGATGTCACGCCATGAAGAAACAAATTAGTATAACTCAATGAAATCCAGTCTGATCAGTACCAGACTTTACAGGCATGATGTCAGACCCGCCCTGAACAGATTGATGTGCCCATTGTCGGAAATACGGACAGCGCCACCTAGTGGCAACAGGAAATGTCATGGCTTTAATTTTGTTGTACTGATTTTCACAGGTTCATCGTGGCCACCTCAAAAGCGGTGAATATCAACATCAGTCCCTCGTGATGCTTCAGTGCAAAAATTGTGACTTTAAACTGAACGGCGCACCCTGGTGGCAACGCGGTTCACCATGAAAGATGAAGTGGCTTTTGAGGGGCTTGGAAAGTTTATAGAGGCTTGAAATTTGGCACACACCTCCAAATGGATGTAGGCTTTCTTGGCATGTGATCATTTTCCTTGAATATCCCAAAATGGCTCCACAGCGCCCCCTTCAAAATTTCAAAACCACAGCCCCTGCTCTGTGTTTTATGTATGAACCTGAAACCTGGTAAGCTTATAGGAGATATCAAGATGTACAAAAAAGTCTCTTGGTGCAATATCCCAAATCCAACAGGAAGTCAGCTATTTTAAAATTAATGTGTAATTTTGGCGACATTTTCTCCTCTTTCCAGGCATTGTTCTTTGACGAACTCCTCCAAGGGATTTCATCATATTGAACCAATCTCCAGTGTGTGGAATCTAAAGACCTTTGTGATGTTAAATTGCGAAGCTTTTTACGTCCAGGGAAACAGGGTGGTTATGGCGGCACTTAGAGTTTGAATCACTCGCCAAAAAGCAGTAATCTGCTGTCACTCAAAAACACAATGTCCAATCTCTCCCAAACGTCTCAGGTGTGATGAGACTCGAGCTCGGAAATGTTTGGTATGCCATTTGTACATAATGGTTAGAGCGCCACCTAGTGGAACGACTAACTAATCATGAATGAATGAGTTGAAATGTTAGCTGGTGGTTAAATGCATGAATTCCATCAATGTGACATCAGATCGGACGTGCTGGTTTTAGGTGTTGGGCGTGGCTCGACACGCCGGGGGTGCGAGGGCCCTCATAACGCTGCTTGCAGCTTTAATTAGGGCCCGAGCACTGACAGTGCGAAGGCCCTATTGTAATTGCTCTGTTTATTATTATTATTATTATTATTTCGGCAAATGAATTGGCCATTTGAGGGCCTAAACATGCTCGAAAACTCATGAAATTTTGCACACGCGTCAGGTCTGGTGAAAATTTACGTATTTTAATGTTCTCAGACATGGCCAGGGAAAATTAGCTCAGTAGCGCCACCTAGAAAAATGAAAAACGCGAGCCCCCGGTATGGGTATTGCCTACAAGTTTGAAAGTCGGTACACCTATATAACGTTCAGAGTCGAACAAAAAAGTCTATTATGGCAATGTCCTAAACCCAACAGGAAGTCCGCCATTTTGGATTGAAGGTGACATTTTGGGTCTGATTTTACCGTTTCCATGCCTTGTACTTTAACGAACTCCTCCTTGGGATTTGGTCCTATAAACTTCAAATTTGGACAGTGTCAACTACACCCTTGTGCCATGTTAAATTGCGGAGCTTTTGAGTTTTCACAATACTATGAGGCCGTGGCGCCATGGCGAATTTCGATGACTCGCCATGAAAATCTTATTGCCTCTCATTTTGTCATACATTTTCTGACCTTGACCAAAGAGAACACATATGATAAGGCTCCACCCCTGAACATATTTCAACTGCCATATTTGACATCAAGGACAGCGCCACCTAGTGGGAACAGGAAATGTCATGTTTTACACTTTGGGGTACAGTATAGTGATGGGTGACATCTGCAGCCTCAAATTTCTCCAGGAAAGCCTTAAGGAGTTGGTCTTGGGTTACACTGAAAACTGTGAGTTTTCGCGAAAGGGTGTGACCCCAGCAGCATGGCGAACTTTGATGTCACGCCATGAAGAAACAAATTAGTATAACTCAATGAAATCCAGTCTGATTAGTACCAGACTTTACAGGCATGATGTCAGACCCGCCCTGAACAGATTGATGTGCCCATTGTCAGGAATATGAAGAGCGCCACCTAGTGGGAACAGGAAATTTCATGTCTTACACTTTGTTGTACTGATTTTCACAGGTTCATAGTGGCCACCTCAAAAGCGGTGAATATCACCATCAGTCCTTGATGATGCTTTAGTGCAAAAATTGTGACTTTAAACTGAACGGCGCACCCTGGTGGCAACGCTGTTCACCATGAAAGATGAAGTGGCTTTTGAGGGTCTTGGCAAGTTTATAGAGGCTTGAAATTTGGCACACACCTCCATTGTGCTTAAGGCTTTGTTGTTATGTGATCATTTTCATTGAATATCCCAAAATGGCTCCACAGCGCCCCCTACAATATTTCAAAACAACAGCCCCAGCTCTGTGTTTTATCTATGAGTCTGAAACCTGGTAAGCTTATAGGAGATATCAAGATGTACAAAAAAGTCTCTTGGAGCAATATCCCAAATCCAACAGGAAGTCAGCCATTTTAAAATTAATGTGTAATTTTTGTGATATTTTCCACTCTTTCCAGGCACCGTTCTTTGACGAACTCCTCCAAGGGATTTCATCATATTGAAGCATTCTTCAGTGTGTAGAATCTAAAGACCTTTGTGATGTTAAATTGCGAAGCTTTTTCCGTTCAGGGAAACGGGGTTGTCATGGCGGCACGTAGAGTTTCAATCACTCGCAAAAAGCAGTAATCTGCTGTCACTAAAAAACACAATGTCCAATCTCTCCCAAAGGTCGCAGGTGTGATGAGACTCGAGCTTGGAAATGTTTGTTATGCTATTTGTCAATAATGGTTAGAGCGCCACCTAGTGGCATGACTATAATCCTGGTTGAATAAGATGAAATGTTAGCTGGTGATTAAAAGCATGAAATCCATCAATGTGACATCACATCGGACGTGCCGGTTTGAGGTGTTGGCAGTGGCTCGACGTGCCGGGGGTGCGAGGGCCCTCATAACGCTGCTTGCAGCTTTAATTATTATTATTATTATTATTTCGGCAAATGAATTGGCCGTTTGAGGGCCTAAACATGCTCGAAAACTCATGAAATTTTGCACACGCGTCAGGTCTGGTGAAAATTTACGTATTTTAATGTTCTCAGACATGGCCAGGGAAAATTAGCTCAGTAGCGCCACCTAGAAAAATGAAAAACGCGAGCCCCCGGTATGGGTATGACCTACATGTTTGAAAGTCGGTACACCTATATAACTTTCAGAGTCGAACAAAAAAGTCTATTATGGCAATGTCCTAAACCCAACAGGAAGTCCGCCATTTTGGATTGAAGGTGACATTTTGACTCTGATTTTACCGTTTCCATGCCTCGAACTTTAACGAACTCCTCCTTGGGATTTGGTCCTATAAGCTTCAAATTTGGACAGTGTCAACTACACCCTTGTGCCATGTTAAATTGCGGAGCTTTTGAGTTTTCACAATACTATGAGGCCGTGGCGCCATGGCGAATTTCGATGACTCGCCATGAAAATCTTATTGCCTCTCATTTTGTCATACATTTTCTGACCTTGACCAAAGAGCACACATATGATAAGGCTCCACCCCTGAACATATTTCAACTGCCATATTTGACATAAGGGACAGCGCCACCTAGTGGGAACAGGAAATGTCATGTTTTACACTTTGGGGTACAGTATAGTGATGGGTGACATCTGCAGCCTCAAATTTCTCCAGAAAAGCCTTAAGCAGTTGGTCTTGGGTTACAGTGAAAACTGTGACTTTTCGCGAAAGGGTGTGACCCCAGCGGCGTGGCGAACTTTAATGTCACGCCATGAAGAAACAAATTAGTATAACTCAATGAAATCCAGTCTGATCAGTACCAGACTTTACAGGCATGATGTCAGACCCGCCCTGAACAGATTGATGTGCCCATTGTCGGAAATACAGATAGCGCCACCTAGTGGCAACAGGAAATGTCATGGCTTTAATTTTGTTGTACTGATTTTCACAGATTCATCTTGGCCACCTCAAAAGCGGTGAATATCACCATCAGTCCCTCGTGATGCTTCAGTGCAAAAATTGTGACTTTAAACTGAACGGCGCACCCTGGTGGCAAAGCGGTTCACCATGAAAGATGAAGTGGCTTTTGAGGGGCTTGGAAAGTTTATAGAGGCTTGAAATTTGGCACACACCTCCAAATGGATGTAGGCTTTGTTGTCATGTGATCATTTTCATTGAATAGCGCGAAATTGCTCCACAGCGCCCCCTACAAAATTTCAAAACATCAGCCCCAGCTCTGTGTTTCATCTATGAGTCTGAAACCTGGTAAGCTTATGGAAAATATCAAGATGTACAAAAAAGTCTCTTGGAGCAATATCCCAAATCCAACAGGAAGTCAGCCATTTTAAAATTAATGTGTAATTTTGGCGACATTTTCCCCTCTTTTCAGGCTTCATACTTTGACGAACTCCTCCAAGGGATTTCATCATATTGAACCATTCTCCAGTTTGTGGAATCTAAAGACCTTTGTGATGTTAAATTGCGAAGCTTTTTACGTCCAGGGAAACGGGGTGGTTATGGTGGCACTTAGAGTTTGAATCACTCGCCAAAAAGCAGTAATCTGCTGTCACTCAAAAACACAATGTCCAATCTCTCCCAAACGTCTCAGGTGTGATGAGACTCGAGCTTGGAAGTGTTTGTTATGCCATTTGTACATAATGGTTAGAGCGCCACCTAGTGGAACGACTAACTAATCATGAATGAATGAGTTGAATTGTTAGCTGGTGGTTAAATGCATGAATTCCATCAATGTGACATCACATCGGACGTGCTGGTTTTAGGTGTTGGGCGTGGCTCGACACGCCGGGGTGCGAGGGCCCTCATAACGCTGCTTGCAGCTTTAATTAGGGCCCGAGCACCGAGAGTGCGAAGGCCCTATTGTATCTGCTCCGTTTCTTATTATTATTATTATTATTATTATTATTATTATTATTATTATTATTCAGGCGAAACAAGGGCCTTTTTGAGGGCCTAAACATGCTCAAAAACTCATGAAATTTTGCACACATGCCAGGTCTGGTGAAAAATTTTGTATTTTAATGGTTTTACATATGAGCACTGGGAAATGGCTCTACAGCGCCACCTATGCCTTGTTAAATGCAGCCCTACGACCACATCGTTTGAGCTACATGTATGACATTTGGCACACATGTGTATCATGCCAAGACGAACAAAAAAGTCTGTGGGCCCATTGACGCAAACCCAACAGGAAGTCCGCCATTTGGAAGAGAAGGTGACATTTTGGCTCTAATTTTGCCATTTCCATGCCTCGAACTTTTGCGAACTCCTCCTTGGGGTTTGATTTCATAACCTTCATATTTGGTCAGTGTCAACTACACCCTTGTGCCATGTTAAATTGCGGAGCTTTTGAGTTTTCACAATACTATGAGGCCGTGGCGCCATGGCGAATTTCGATGACTCGCCATGAAAATCTTATTGCCTCTCATTTTGTCATACATTTTCTGACCTTGACCAAAGTGAACACATATGATAAGGCTCCACCCCTGAACATATTTCAACTGCCATATTTGACATCAAGGACAGCGCCACCTAGTGGGAACAGGAAATGTTATGTTTTACACTTTGGGGTACAGTATAGTGATGGGTGACATCTGCAGCCTCAAATTTCTCCAGGAAAGCCTTAAGGAGTTGGTCTTGGGTTACAGTGAAAACTGTGAGTTTTCGCGAAAGGGTGTGACCCCAGCAGCATGGCGAACTTTGATGTCACGCCATGAAGAAACAAATTAGTATAACTCAATGAAATCCAGTCTGATCAGTACCAGACTTTACAGGCATGATGTCAGACCCGCCCTGAACAGATTGATGTGCCCATTGTCAGGAATATGAAGAGCGCCACCTAGTGGGAACAGGAAATGTCATGTCTTACACTTTGTTGTACTGATTTTCACAGGTTCATTGTGGACACCTCAAAAGCGGTGAATATCACCGTCAGTCCTTCATGATGCTGCAGTGCGAATATTGTGACTTTATACTGAACGGCGCACCCTGGTGGCAACGCGGTTCACCATGAAAAATGAAGTGGCCTTTGAGGGGCTTGGAAAGTTTAAAAAGTCTTGAAATTTGGCGCACACCTCCAATGTGCTTAAGGCTTTGTTGTTATGTGATCATTTTCATTGAATAGCGCAAAATGGCTCCACAGCGCCCCCTACGAAATTTCAAAACATCAGCCCCAGCTCTGTGTTTTATGTATGAGTCTTAAACCTGGTAAGCTTATAGGAGATATCAAGATGTACAAAAAAGTCTCTTGGAGCAATATCCCAAATCCAACAGGAAGTCAGCCATTTTAAAATTAATGTGTAATTTTTGTGACATTTTCCCCTCTTTCCAGGCACCGTTCTTTGACGTACTCCTCCAAGGGATTTCATCATATTGAACCAATCTCCAGTGTGTGGAATCTAAAGACCTTTGTGATGTTAAATTGCGAAGCTTTTTACGTTCAGGGAAACGGGGTTGTCATGGTGGCACGTGGAGTTTCAATCACTCGCCAAAAAGCAGTAATCTGCTGTCACTCAAAATCTAAATGTCCAAATTCTCCCAAAGGTCGCAGGCGTGATGAGACTCGAGCTTGGAAATGTTTGTTATGCCATTTGTCAGTAATGGTTAGAGCGCCACCTAGTGGGACGACTATAATGATGATTGAATGAGATGAAATGTTAGCTGGTGGTTAAATGCATGAATTCCATCAATGTGACATCACATCGGACGTGCTGGTTGTAGGTGTTGGGCGTGGCTCGACGCGATGGGGTGCGAGGGCCCTCATAACGCTGCTTGCAGCTTTAATTATTATTATTATTATTATTATTATTATTATTATTATTATTATTCACCCCAAACAAGGGCCTTTTTGAGGGCCTAAACATGCTCAAAAACTCATGAAATTTTGCACACATGCCAGGTCTGGTGAAAAATTTTGTATTTTAATGGTTTTACATATGAGCACTGGGAAATGGCTCTACAGCGCCACCTATGCCTTGTTAAATGCAGCCCTACGACCACATCGTTTCAGCTACATGTATGAAATTTGGCACACATGTGTATCATGCCAAGACGAACAAAAAAGTCTGTGGGCCCATTGACGCAAACCCAACAGGAAGTCCGCCATTTGGAAGAGAAGGTGACATTTTGGCTCTAATTTTGCCATTTCCATGCCTCGGACTTTTGCGAACTCCTCCTTGGGGTTTCATTTCATAACCTTCAAATTTGGACAGTGTCAACTACACCCTTGTGCCATGTTAAATTGCGGAGCTTTTGAGTTTTCACAATACTATGAGGCCGTGGCGCCATGGCGAATTTCGATGACTCGCCATGAAAATCTTATTGCCTCTCATTTTGTCATACATTTTCTGACCTTGACCAAAGTGAACACATATGATAAGGCTCCACCCCTGAACATATTTCAACTGCCATATTTGACCTCAAGGACAGCGCCACCTAGTGGGAACAGGAAATGTCATGTTTTACACTTTGGGGTACAGTATAGTGATGGGTGACATCTGCAGCCTCAAATTTCTCCAGGAAAGCCTTAAGGAGTTGGTCTTGGGTTACAGTGAAAACTGTGAGTTTTCGCGAAAGGGTGTGACCCCAGCAGCATGGCGAACTTTGATGTCACGCCATGAAGAAACAAATTAGTATAACTCCATGAAATCCAGTCTGATTAGTACCAGACTTTACAGGCATGATATCAGACCCGCCCTGAACAAATTGATGTGCCCATTGTCAGGAATATGAAGAGCGCCACCTAGTGGGAACAGGAAATGTCATGTCTTAGACTTTGTTGTACTGATTTTCACAGGTTTATTGTGGATACCTCAAAAGCAGTGAATGTCACCGTCAGTCCTTCATGATGCTGCAGTGCGAAAATTGTGACTTTATACTGAACGGTGCACCCTGGTGGCAACGCTGTTCACCATGAAAAATGAAGTGGTTTTTGAGGGGCTTGGAAAGTTTAAAAAGTCTTGAAATTTGGCCCACACCTCCAATGTGCTTAAGGCTTTGTTGTTATGTGATCATTTTCATTGAATATCCCAAAATGGCTCCACAGCGCCCCCTACAAAATTTCAAAACCACAGCCCCAGCTCTGTGTTTTATGTATGAGTCTGAAACCTGGTAAGCTTATAGGAGATATCAAGATGTACAAAAAAGTCTCTTGGAGCAATATCCCAAATACAACAGGAAGTCAGCCATTTTAAAATTAATGTGCAATTTTGGCAACATTTTCCCCTCTTTCCAGGCACCGTTCTTTGACGAACTCCTCCAAGGGATTTCATCATATTGAACCAATCTCCAGTGTGTGGAATCTAAAGACCTTTGTGATGTTAAATTGCGAAGCTTTTTACGTTCAGGGAAACGGGGTTGTCATGGCGGCACGTGGAGTTTCAATCACTCGCCAAAAAGCAGTAATCTGCTGTCACTCAAAATCAAAATGTCCAAACTCTCCCAAAGGTCGCAGGCGTGATGAGACTCGAGCTAGGAAATGTTTGTTATGCCATTTGTCAGTAATGGTTAGAGCGCCACCTAGTGGGACGACTATAATGATGATTGAATGAGATGAAATGTTAGCTGGTGGTTAAATGCATGAATTCCATCAATGTGACATCAGATCGGAGGTGCTGGTTGTAGGTGTTGGGCGTGGCTCGACGCGATGGGGTGCGAGGGCCCTCATAACGCTGCTTGCAGCTTTAATTAGGGCCCGAGCACTGATAGTGCGAAGGCCCTATTGTAATTGCTCTGTTTATTATTAGGGCCCGAGCACTGACAGTGCGAAGGCCCTATTGTAATTGCTCTGTTTATTATTATTATTATTATTATTATTATTATTATTATTTCGGCAAATGAATTGGCCGTTTGAGGGCCTAAACATGCTCGAAAACTCATGAAATTTTGCACACGCGTCAGGTCTGGTGAAAATTTACGTATTTTAATGTTCTCAGACATGGCCAGGGAAAATTAGCTCAGTAGCGCCACCTAGAAAAATGAAAAACGCGAGCCCCCGGTATGGGTATGACCTACATGTTTGAAAGTCGGTACACCTATATAACGTTCAGAGTCGAACAAAAAAGTCTATTATGGCAATGTCCTAAACCCAACAGGAAGTCCGCCATTTTGGATTGAAGGTGACATTTTGGCTCTGATTTTACCGTTTCCATGCCTTGTACTTTAACGAACTCCTCCTTGGGATTTGGTCCTATAAACTTCAAATTTGGACAGTGTCAACTACACCCTTGTGCCATGTTAAATTGCGGAGCTTTTGAGTTTTCACAATAGTATGAGGCCGTGGCGCCATGGCGAATTTTGATGACTCGCCATGAAAATCTTATTGCCTCTCATTCTGTCATACATGTTCTGATCTGGACCAAAGAGCACACATATGATAAGGCTCCACCCCTGAACATATTTCAACTGCCATATTTGACATCAAGGACAGCGCCACCTAGTGGGAACAGGAAATGTCATGTTTTACACTTTGGGGTACAGTATAGTGATGGGTGACATCTGCAGCCTCAAATTTCTCCAGGAAAGCCTTAAGGAGTTGGTCTTGGGTTACAGTGAAAACTGTGACTTTTCGCGAAAGGGTGTGACCCCAGCGGCGTGGCGAACTTTGATGTCACGCCATGAAGAAACAAATTAGTATAACTCAATGAAATCCAGTCTGATCAGTACCAGACTTTACAGGCATGATGTCAGACCCGCCCTGAACAGATTGATGTGCCCATTGTCGGAAATACGGACAGCGCCACCTAGTGGCAACAGGAAATGTCATGGCTTTAATTTTGTTGTACTGATTTTCACAGGTTCATCGTGGCCACCTCAAAAGCGGTGAATATCACCATCAGTCCCTCGTGATGCTTCAGTGCAAAAATTGTGAGTTTAAACTGAACGGCGCACCCTGGTGGCAACGCTGTTCAACATGAAAGATGAAGTGGCTTTTGAGGGTCTTGGCAAGTTTATAGAGGCTTGAAATTTGGCACACACCTCCAAATGGATGAAGGCTTTGTTGGCATGTGATCATTTTCATTGAATAGCGCGAAATTGCTCCACAGCGCCCCCTACAAAATTTCAAAACCACAGCCCCTGCTCTGTGTTCTATGTATGATTCTGAAACCTGGTAAGCTTATAGGAGATATCAAGATGTACAAAAAAGTCTCTTGGTGCAATATCCCAAATCCAACAGGAAGTCAGCCATTTTAAAATTAATGTGTAATTTTGGCAACATTTTCCCCTCTTTCCAGGCACCGTTCTTTGACGAACTCCTCCAAGGGATTTCATCATATTGAACCAATCTCCAGTGTGTGGAATCTAAAGACCTTTGTGATGTTAAATTGCGAAGCTTTTTACGTTCAGTGAAACGGGGTGGTTATGGTGGCACTTAGAGTTTGAATCACTCGCCAAAAAGCAGTAATCTGCTGTCACTCAAAAACACAATGTCCAATCTCTCCCAAAGCTCATAGGCGTGATGAGACTCGAGCTCGGAAATGTTTGTTATGCCATTTGTACATAATGGTTAGAGCGCCACCTAGTGGAACGACTAACTAATCATGAATGAATGAGTTGAAATGTTAGCTGGTGGTTAAATGCATGAATTCCATCAATGTGACATCAGATCGGAGGTGCTGGTTTTAGGTGTTGGGCTTGGCTCGACGTGCCGGGGGTGCGAGGGCCCTCGTAACGCTGCTTGCAGCTTTAATTATTATTATTAGGGCCCGAGCACTGACAGTGCGAAGGCCCTATTGTAATTGCTCTGTTTATTATTATTATTATTATTATTATTATTATTATTATTCCGGCAAATGAATTGGCCTTTTGAGGGCCTAAACATGCTCGAAAACTCATGAAATTTTGCACACGCGTCAGGTCTGGTGAAAATTTACGTATTTTAATGTTCTCAGACATGGCCAGGGAAAATTAGCTCAGTAGCGCCACCTAGAAAAATGAAAAATGCGAGCCCCCGGTATGGGTATGACCTACATATTTGAAAGTCAGTACACCTATATAACGTTGCGAGTCGAACAAAAAAGTCTATTATGGCAATGTCCTAAACCCAACAGGAAGTCCGCCATTTTGGATTGAAGGTGACATTTTGGGTCTGATTTTACCGTTTCCATGCCTTGTACTTTAACGAACTCCTCCTTGGGATTTGGTCCTATAAACTTCAAATTTGGACAGTGTCAACTACACCCTTGTGCCATGTTAAATTGCGGAGCTTTTGAGTTTTCACAATAGTATGAGGCCGTGGCGCCATGGCGAATTTTGATGACTCGCCATGAAAATCTTATTGCCTCTCATTCTGTCATACATGTTCCGATCTGGACCAAAGAGCACACATATGATAAGGCTCCACCCCTGAACATATTTCAACTGCCATATTTGACATCAAGGACAGCGCCACCTAGTGGGAACAGGAAATGTCATGTTTTACACTTTGGGGTACAGTATAGTGATGGGTGACATCTGCAGCCTCAAATTTCTCCAGGAAAGCCTTAAGGAGTTGGTCTTGGGTTACAGTGAAAACTGTGACTTTTCGCAAAAGGGTGTGACCCCAGCGGCGTGGCGAACTTTGATGTCACGCCATGAAGAAACAAATTAGTATAACTCAATGAAATCCAGTCTGATCAGTACCAGACTTTACAGGCATGATGTCAGACCCGCCCTGAACAGATTGATGTGCCCATTGTCGGAAATACGTACAGCGCCACCTAGTGGCAACAGGAAATGTCATGGCTTTAATTTTGTTGTACTGATTTTCACAGGTTCATCTTGGCCACCTCAAAAGCGGTGAATATCACCATCAGTCCCTCGTGATGCTTCAGTGCAAAAATTGTGAGTTTAAACTGAACGGCGCACCCTGGTGGCAACGCTGTTCAACATGAAAGATGAAGTGGCTTTTGAGGGTCTTGGCAAGTTTATAGAGGCTTGAAATTTGGCACACACCTCCAAATGGATGAAGGCTTTGTTGGCATGTGATCATTTTCATTGAATAGCGCGAAATTGCTCCACAGCGCCCCCTACAAAATTTCAAAACCACAGCCCCTGCTCTGTGTTCTATGTATGATTCTGAAACCTGGTAAGCTTATAGGAGATATCAAGATGTACAAAAAAGTCTCTTGGTGCAATATCCCAAATCCAACAGGAAGTCAGCCATTTTAAAATTAATGTGTAATTTTGGCAACATTTTCCCCTCTTTCCAGGCACCGTTCTTTGACGAACTCCTCCAAGGGATTTCATCATATTGAACCAATCTCCAGTGTGTGGAATCTAAAGACCTTTGTGATGTTAAATTGCGAAGCTTTTTACGTTCAGTGAAACGGGGTGGTTATGGTGGCACTTAGAGTTTGAATCACTCGCCAAAAAGCAGTAATCTGCTGTCACTCAAAAACACAATGTCCAATCTCTCCCAAACGTCTCAGGTGTGATGAGACTCGAGCTCGGAAGTGTTTGTTATGCCATTTGTACATAATAGTTAGAGCGCCACCTAGTGGAACGACTAACTAATCATGAATGAATGAGTTGAAATGTTAGCTGGTGGTTAAATGCATGAATTCCATCAATGTGACATCAGATCGGAGGTGCTGGTCTTAGGTGCTGGGCTTGGCTCGACGCGCCGGGGGTGCGAGGGCCCTCGTAACGCTGCTTGCAGCTTTAATTATTATTATTATTATTATTATTTCGGCAAATGAATTGGCCGTTTGAGGGCCTAAACATGCTCGAAAACTCATGAAATTTTGCACACGCGTCAGGTCTGGTGAAAATTTACGTATTTTAATGTTCTCAGACATGGCCAGGGAAAATTAGCTCAGTAGCGCCACCTAGAAAAATGAAAAACGCGAGCCCCCGGTATGGGTATGGCCTACAAGTTTGAAACTCTGTACACCTATATAACGTTCAGAGTCGAACAAAAAAGTCTATTATGGCAATGTCCTAAACCCAACAGGAAGTCCGCCATTTTGCATTGAAGGTGACATTTTGGCTCTAATTTTGCCATTTCCATGCCTCGAACTTTAACGAACTCCTCCTTGGGATTTGGTCCTATAAGCTTCAAATTTGGACAGTGTCAACTACACCCTTGTGCCATGTTAAATTGCGGAGCTTTTGAGTTTTCACAATACTATGAGGCCGTGGCGCCATGGCGAATTTCGATGACTCGCCATGAAAATCTTATTGCCTCTCATTCTGTCATACATGTTCCGATCTGGACCAAAGAGCACACATATGATAAGGCTCCACCCCTGAACATATTTCAACTGCCATATTTGACATCAAGGACAGCGCCACCTAGTGGGAACAGGAAATGTCATGTTTTACACTTTGGGGTACAGTATAGTGATGGGTGACATCTGCAGCCTCAAATTTCTCCAGGAAAGCCTTAAGGAGTTGGTCTTGGGTTACAGTGAAAACTGTGAGTTTTCGTGAAAGGGTGTGACCCCAGCAGCATGGCGAACTTTGATGTCACGCCATGAAGAAACAAATTAGTATAACTCAATGAAATCCAGTCTGATCAGTACCAGACTTTACAGGCATGATGTCAGACCCGCCCTGAACAGATTGATGTGCCCATTGTCGGAAATACGGACAGCGCCACCTAGTGGCAACAGGAAATGTCATGGCTTTAATTTTGTTGTACTGATTTTCACAGGTTCATCTTGGCCACCTCAAAAGCGGTGAATATCACCATCAGTCCCTCGTGATGCTTCAGTGCAAAAATTGTGAGTTTAAACTGAACGGCGCACCCTGGTGGCAACGCTGTTCAACATGAAAGATGAAGTGGCTTTTGAGGGTCTTGGCAAGTTTATAGAGGCTTGAAATTTGGCACACACCTCCAAATGGATGAAGGCTTTGTTGGCATGTGATCATTTTCATTAAATAGCGCGAAATTGCTCCACAGCGCCCCCTACAAAATTTCAAAACCACAGCCCCTGCTCTGTGTTCTATGTATGATTCTGAAACCTGGTAAGCTTATAGGAGATATCAAGATGTACAAAAAAGTCTCTTGGAGCAATATCCCAAATCCAACAGGAAGTCAGCCATTTTAAAATTAATGTGTAATTTTGGCAACATTTTCCCCTCTTTCCAGGCACCGTTCTTTGACGAACTCCTCCAAGGGATTTCATCATATTGAACCAATCTCCAGTGTGTGGAATCTAAAGACCTTTGTGATGTTAAATTGCGAACGTTTTTACGTTCAGGGAAACGGGTGGTCATGGCGGCACGTGGAGTTTCAGTCACTCGCCAAAAAGCAGTAATCTGCTGTCACTCAAAATCAAAATGTCCAATATGTCCCAAAGGTCGCAGGCGTGATGAGACTCGAGCTGGGAAATGTTTGTTATGCCATTTGTCAGTAATGGTTAGAGCGCCACCTAGTGGGACGACTATAATCATGATTGAATGAGATGAAATGTTAGCTGGTGGTTGAATGCATGAATTTCATCAATGTGACATCAGATCGGACGTGCTGGTTGTAGGTGTTGGGCGTAGCTCGACGCCATGGGGTGCGAGGGCCCTCATAACGCTGCTTGCAGCTTTAATTAGGGCCCGAGCACCGAGAGTGCGAAGGCCCTATTGTATCTGCTCCGTTTCTTATTATTATTATTATTATTATTATTATTATTAGGGCCCGAGCACTGACTGTGCGAAGGCCCTATTGTATCTGCTCCGTTTCTTATTATTATTATTATTCACCCCAAACAAGGGCCTTTTTGAGGGCCTAAACATGCTCAAAAACTCATGAAATTTTGCACACATGCCAGGTCTGGTGAAAAATTTTGTATTTTAATGGTTTTACATATGAGCACTGGGAAATGGCTCTAGAGCGCCACCTATGCCTTGTTAAATGCATCCCTACGACCACATCGTTTGAGCTACATGTATGAAATTTGGCACACATGTGTATCATGCCAAGACGAACAAAAAAGTCTGTGGGCCCATTGACGCAAACCCAACAGGAAGTCCGCCATTTGGAAGAGAATGTGACATTTTGGCTCTAATTTTGCCATTTCCATGCCTCGAACTTTTGCGAACTCCTCCTTGGGGTTTGATTTCATAACCTTCATATTTGGTCAGTGTCAACTACACCCTTGTGCCATGTTAAATTGCGGAGCTTTTGAGTTTTCACAATACTATGAGGCCGTGGCGCCATGGCGAATTTCGATGACTCGCCATGAAAATCTTATTGCCTCTCATTTTGTCATACATTTTCTGACCTTGACCAAAGTGAACACATATGATAAGGCTCCACCCCTGAACATATTTCAACTGCCATATTTGACACCAGGGACAGCGCCACCTAGTGGGAACAGGAAATGTCATGTTTTACACTTTGGGGTACAGTATAGTGATGGGTGACACCTGCAGCCTCAAATTTCTCCAGGAAAGCCTTAAGGAGTTGGTCTTGGGTTACAGTGAAAACTGTGACTTTTCGCAAAAGGGTGTGACCCCAGCAGCATGGCGAACTTTGATGTCACGCCATGAAGAAACAAATTAGTATAACTCAATGAAATCCAGTCTGTTCAGTACCAGACTTTACAGGCATGATGTCAGACCCGCCCTGAACAGATTGATGTGCCCATTGTCGGGAATACGTACAGCGCCACCTAGTGGCAACAGGAAATGTCATGGCTTTCATTTTGTTGTACTGATTTTCACAGGTTCATCGTGGCCACCTCAAAAGCGGTGAATATCAACATCAGTCCCTCGTGATGCTTCAGTGCAAAAATTGTGACTTTAAACTGAACGGCGCACCCTGGTGGCAACGCGGTCCACCATGAAAGATGAAGTGGCTTTTGAGGGGCTTGGATAGTATATAGAGGCTTTAAATTTGGCACACCCCTCCAAATGGATGAAGGCTTTGTTGTCATGTGATCATTTTTATTGAATAGCGCGAAATGGCTCCACAGCGCCCCCTACAAAATTTCAAAACCACAGCCCCAGCTCTGTGTTTTATGTATGAGTCTGAAACCTAGTAAGCTTATAGGAGATATCAAGATGTACAAAAAAGTCTCTTGGAGCAATATCCAAAATCCAACAGGAAGTCAGCCATTTTAAAATTAATGTGCAATTTTGGCAACATTTTCCCATCTTTTCAGGCACCGTACTTTGACGAACTCCTCCAAGGGATTTCATCAGATTGGACCGATCTGCAGTTTGTGGAATCTAAAGACCTTTGTGATGTTAAATTGCGAAGCTTTTTACGTCCAGGGAAACGGGGTGGTTATGGCGGCACTTAGAGTTTGAATCACTCGCCAAAAAGCAGTAATCTGCTGTCACTCAAAAACACAATGTCCAATCTCTCCCAAACGTCTCAGGTGTGATGAGACTCGAGCTTGGAAGTGTTTGTTATGCCATTTGTACATAATGGTTAGAGCGCCACCTAGTGGAACGACTAACAAATCATGAATGAATGAGTTGAAATGTTAGCTGGTGGTTAAATGCATGAATTCCATCAATGTGACATGAGATCGGAGGTGCTGGTTTTAGGTGTTGGGCGTGGCTCGACGCGCCGGGGGTGCGAGGGCCCTCATAACGCTGCTTGCAGCTTTAATTATTATTATTATTATTATTATTATTCACCCCAAACAAGGGCCTTTTTGAGGGCCTAAACATGCTCAAAAACTCATGAAATTTTGCACACATGCCAGGATTGGTGAAAAATTTTGTATTTTAATGGTTTTACATATGAGCACTGGGAAATGGCTCTACAGCGCCACCTATGCCTTGTTAAATGCAGCCCTACGACCACATCGTTTGAGCTACATGTATGAAATTTGGCACACATG
Source organism: Rhamphochromis sp. 'chilingali' (assembly GCF_963969265.1). Taxonomy (NCBI): domain Eukaryota; kingdom Metazoa; phylum Chordata; class Actinopteri; order Cichliformes; family Cichlidae; genus Rhamphochromis; species Rhamphochromis sp. 'chilingali'. Next base: position 4,599,285 of record NC_137942.1, on the reverse strand, counting down.
TGTATCATGCCAAGACGAACAAAAAAGTCTGTGGGCCCATTGACGCAAACCCAACAGGAAGTCCGCCATTTGGAAGAGAAGGTGACATTTTGGCTCTAATTTTGCCATTTCCATGCCTCGAACTTTAACGAACTCCTCCTTGGGATTTGGTCCTATAAACTTCAAATTTGGACAGTGTCAACTACACCCTTGTGCCATGTTAAATTGCGGAGCTTTTGAGTTTTCACAATACTATGAGGCCGTGGCGCCATGGCGAATTTCGATGACTCGCCATGAAAATCTTATTGCCTCTCATTTTGTCATACATTTTCTGACCTTGACCAAAGTGAACACATATGATAAGGCTCCACCCCTGAACATATTTCAACTGCCATATTTGACCTCAAGGACAGCGCCACCTAGTGGGAACAGGAAATGTTATGTTTTACACTTTGGGGTACAGTATAGTGATGGGTGACATCTGCAGCCTCAAATTTCTCCAGGAAAGCCTTAAGGAGTTGGTCTTGTGTTTCAGTGAAAACTGTGAGTTTTCGCGAAAGGGTGTGACCCCAGCAGCATGGCGAACTTTGATGTCACGCCATGAAGAAACAAATTAGTATAACTCCATGAAATCCAGTCTGATCAGTACCAGACTTTACAGGCATGATGTCAGACCCGCCCTGAACAGATTGATGTGCCCATTGTCGGAAATACGGACAGCGCCACCTAGTGGCAACAGGAAATGTCATGGCTTTAACTTTGTTGTACTGATTTTCACAGGTTGATCGTGGCCACCTCAAAAGCGGTGAATATCACCATCAGTCCCTCGTGATGCTTCAGTGCAAAAATTGTGACTTTAAACTGAACGGCGCACCCTGGTGGCAACGCGGTTCATCATGAAAGATGAAGTGGCTTTGAGGGGCTTGGAAAGTTTATAGAGGCTTTAAATTTAGCACACCCCTCCAAATGGACGAAGGCTTTGTTGTCATGTGATCATTTTCCTTGAATAGCGCAAAATGGCTCCACAGCGCCCCCTACAATATTTCAAAACATCAGCCCCTGCTCTGTGTTTCATCTATGAGTCTGACACTTGGTAAGCTTGTGTAAGATATCAAGATGTACAAAAAAGTCTCTTGGAGCAATATCCCAAATCCAACAGGAAGTCAGCCATTTTAAAATTAATGTGTAATTTTGATGACATTTTCCCCCCTTTTCAGGCCTCATACTTTGACGAACTCCTCCAAGGGATTTCATCATATTGAAGCATTCTTCAGTGTGTAGAATCTAAAGACCTTTGTGATGTTAAATTGCGAAGCTTTTTCCGTTCAGGGAAACGGGGTGGTCATGGCGGCACGTAGAGTTTCAATCACTCGCAAAAAGCAGTAATCTGCTGTCACTAAAAAACACAATGTCCAATCTCTCCCAAAGGTCGCAGGTGTGATGAGACTCGAGCTTGGGAATGTTTGTTATGCTATTTGTCAATAATGGTTAGAGCGCCACCTAGTGGCATGACTATAATCCTGGTTGAATAAGATGAAATGTTAGCTGGTGATTAAAAGCATGAAATCCATCAATGTGACATCACATCGGACGTGCCGGTTTGAGGTGTTGGCAGTGGCTCGACGTGCCGGGGGTGCGAGGGCCCTCATAACGCTGCTTGCAGCTTTAATTATTATTATTATTATTATTTCGGCAAATGAATTGGCCGTTTGAGGGCCTAAACATGCTCGAAAACTCATGAAATTTTGCACACGCGTCAGGTCTGGTGAAAATTTACGTATTTTAATGTTCTCAGACATGGCCAGGGAAAATTAGCTCAGTAGCGCCACCTAGAAAAATGAAAAACGCGAGCCCCCGGTATGGGTATGACCTACATGTTTGAAAGTCGGTACACCTATATAATGTTCAGAGTCGAACAAAAAAGTCTATTATGGCAATGTCCTAAACCCAACAGGAAGTCCGCCATTTTGGATTGAAGGTGACATTTTGGCTCTGATTTTACCATTTCCATGCCTCGAACTTTGACGAACTCCTCCTTGGGGTTTGATTTCATAACCTTCATATTTGGTCAGTGCCAACTACACCCTTATGCCATGTTAAATTGCGGAGCTTTTGAGTTTTCACAATACCATGAGGCCGTGGCGCCATGGCGAATTTCGATGACTCGCCATGAAAATCTTATTGCCTCTCATTCGGTCATAGATTTTCTGACCTTGACCAAAGTGAACACATATGATAAGGCTCCATCCCTGAACATATTTCAACTGCCATATTTTACATCAGGGACAGCGCCACCTAGTGGGAACAGGAAATGTCATGTTTTACACTTTGGGGTACAGTATAGTGATGGGTGACATCTGCAGCCTCAAATTTCTCCAGGAAAGCCTTAAGGAGTTGGTCTTGGGTTACAGTGAAAACTGTGACTTTTCGCAAAAGGGTGTGACACCAGCGGCATGGCGAACTTTGATGTCACGCCATGAAGAAACAAATTAGTATAACTCAATGAAATCCAGTCTGATCAGTACCAGACTTTACAGGCATGATGTCAGACCCGCCCTGAACAGATTGATGTGCCCATTGTCGGGAATACGGACAGCGCCACCTAGTGGCAACAGGAAATGTCATGGCTTTAATTTTGTTGTACTGATTTTCACAGGTTCATTGCGGACACCTCAAAAGCGGTGAATATCACCATCAGTCCTTCATGATGCTGCAGTGCGAATATTGTGACTTTATACTGAACGGCGCACCCTGGTGGCAACGCTGTTCACCATGAAAAATGAAGTGGCTTTTGAGGGGCTTGGAAAGTTTAAAAAGTCTTGAAATTTGGCGCACACCTCCAATGTGCATAAGGCTTTGTTGTTATGTGATCATTTTCATTGAATAGCGCAAAATGGCTCCACAGCGCCCCCTACGAAATTTCAAAACATCAGCCCCAGCTCTGTGTTTTATGTATGAGTCTTAAACCTGGTAAGCTTATAGGAGATATCAAGATGTACAAAAAAGTCTCTTGGAGCAATATCCCAAATCCAACAGGAAGTCAGCCATTTTAAAATTAATGTGTAATTTTGGCAACATTTTGCCCTCTTTCCAGGCACCGTTCTTTGACGTACTCCTCCAAGGGATTTCATCATATTGAACCAATCTCCAGTGTGTGGAATCTAAAGACCTTTGTGATGTTAAATTGCGAAGCTTTTTACGTTCAGGGAAACGGGGTTGTCATGGTGGCACGTGGATTTTCAATCACTCGCCAAAAAGCAGTAATCTGCTGTCACTCAAAATCAAAATGTCCAATATGTCCCAAAGGTCGCAGGCGTGATGAGACTCGAGCTCGGAAATGTTTGTTATGCCATTTGTCAGTAATGGTTAGAGTGCCACCTAGTGGAACGACTATAATCATGATTGAATGAGATGAAATGTTAGCTGGTGGTTGAATGCATGAATTCCATCAATGTGACATCAGATCGGAGGTGCTGGTTGTAGGTGTTGGGCGTAGCTCGACGCGATGGGGTGCGAGGGCCCTCATAACGCTGCTTGCAGCTTTAATTATTAGGGCCCGAGCACTGACAGTGCGAAGGCCCTATTGTAATTGCTCTGTTTATTAGGGCCCGAGCACTGACAGTGCGAAGGCCCTATTGTAATTGCTCTGTTTATTATTATTATTATTAGGGCCCGAGCACCGAAAGTGCGAAGGCCCTATTGTATCTGCTCCGTTTCTTATTATTATTATTATTATTATTATTATTATTCACCCCAAACAAGGGCCTTTTTGAGGGCCTAAACATGCTCAAAAACTCATGAAATTTTGCACACATGCCAGGTCTGGTGAAAAATTTTGTATTTTAATGGTTTTACATATGAGCACTGGGAAATGGCTCTACAGCGCCACCTATGCCTTGTTAAATGCAGCCCTACGACCACATCGTTTGAGCTACATGTATGAAATTTGGCACACATGTGTATCATGCCAAGACGAACAAAAAAGTCTGTGGGCCCATTGACGCAAACCCAACAGGAAGTCCGCCATTTGGAAGAGAAGGTGACATTTTGGCTCTAATTTTGCCATTTCCATGCCTCGAACTTTTGCGAACTCCTCCTTGGGGTTTCATTTCATAACCTTCAAATTTGGACAGTGTCAACTACACCCTTGTGCCATGTTAAATTGCGGAGCTTTTGAGTTTTCACAATACTATGAGGCCGTGGCGCCATGGCGAATTTCGATGACTCGCCATGAAAATCTTATTGCCTCTCATTCTGTCATACATGTTCCGATCTGGACCAAAGAGCACACATATGATAAGGCTCCACCCCTGAACATATTTCAACTGCCATATTTGACATCAAGGACAGCGCCACCTAGTGGGAACAGGAAATGTCATGTTTTACACTTTGGGGTACAGTATAGTGATGGGTGACATCTGCAGCCTCAAATTTCTCCAGGAAAGCCTTAAGGAGTTGGTCTTGGGTTACAGTGAAAACTGTGACTTTTCGCAAAAGGGTGTGACCCCAGCAGCATGGCGAACTTTGATGTCACGCCATGAAGAAACAAATTAGTATAACTCAATGAAATCCAGTCTGATCAGTACCAGACTTTACAGGCATGATGTCAGACCCGCCCTGAACAGATTGATGTGCCCATTGTCGGAAATACGGACAGCGCCACCTAGTGGCCACAGGAAATGTCATGGCTTTAATTTTGTTGTACTGATTTTCACAGGTTCATCGTGGCCACCTCAAAAGCGGTGAATATCAACATCAGTCCCTCGTGATGCTTCAGTGCAAAAATTGTGACTTTAAACTGAACGGCGCACCCTGGTGGCAACGCTGTTCACCATGAAAGATGAAGTGGCTTTTGAGGGGCTTGGAAAGTTTATAGAGGCTTGAAATTTGGCACACACCTCCAAATGGATGTAGGCTTTGTTGTCATGTGATCATTTTCATTGAATAGCGCGAAATTGCTCCACAGCGCCCCCTACAAAATTTCAAAACATCAGCCCCAGCTCTGTGTTTCATCTATGAGTCTGAAACCTGGTAAGCTTATGGAAAATATCAAGATGTACAAAAAAGTCTCTTGGAGCAATATCCCAAATCCAACAGGAAGTCAGCCATTTTAAAATTAATGTGTAATTTTGGCGACATTTTCCCCTCTTTTCAGGCTTCATACTTTGACGAACTCCTCCAAGGGATTTCATCATATTGAACCATTCTCCAGTGTGTGGAATCTAAAGACCTTTGTGATGTTAAATTGCGAAGCTTTTTACGTTCAAGGAAACGGGGTGGTCATGGCGGCACGTGGAGTTTCAATCACTCGCCAAAAAGCAGTAATCTGCTGTCACTCAAAGACACAAAGTCCAATCTCTCCCAAAGGTCGCAGGCGTGATGAGACTCGAGCTCGGAAATGTTTGTTATGCCCTTTGTCTATAATGGTTAGAGCGCCACCTAGTGGGACGACTATACTCATGGTTGAACCAAATGAAATGTTAACTGGTGGTTAAATGGATGAATTCCATCAATGTGACATCAGATCGGACGTGCTGGTTTCAGGTGTTGGGCATGGCTCGACACGCTGGGGGTGCGAGGGCCCTCATAACGCTGCTTGCAGCTTTAATTATTATTATTATTATTTCGGCAAATGAATTGGCCGTTTGAGGGCCTAAACATGCTCGAAAACTCATGAAATTTTGCACACGCGTCAGGTCTGGTGAAAATTTACGTATTTTAATGTTCTCAGACATGGCCAGGGAAAATTAGCTCAGTAGCGCCACCTAGAAAAATGAAAAACGCGAGCCCCCGGTATGGGTATGACCTACATGTTTGAAAGTCGGTACACCTATATAATGTTCAGAGTCGAACAAAAAAGTCTATTATGGCAATGTCCTAAACCCAACAGGAAGTCCGCCATTTTGGATTGAAGGTGACATTTTGGCTCTGATTTTACCATTTCCATGCCTCGAACTTTGACGAACTCCTCCTTGGGGTTTGATTTCATAACCTTCATATTTGGTCAGTGCCAACTACACCCTTATGCCATGTTAAATTGCGGAGCTTTTGAGTTTTCACAATACCATGAGGCCGTGGCGCCATGGCGAATTTCGATGACTCGCCATGAAAATCTTATTGCCTCTCAGTCGGTCATAGATTTTCTGACCTTGACCAAAGTGAACACATATGATAAGGCTCCATCCCTGAACATATTTCAACTGCCATATTTTACATCAGGGACAGCGCCACCTAGTGGGAACAGGAAATGTCATGTTTTACACTTTGGGGTACAGTATTGTGATGGGTGACATCTGCAGCCTCAAATTTCTCCAGGAAAGCCTTAAGGAGTTGGTCTTGGGTTACAGTGAAAACTGTGACTTTTCGCAAAAGGGTGTGACACCAGCGGCATGGCGAACTTTGATGTCACGCCATGAAGAAACAAATTAGTATAACTCAATGAAATCCAGTCTGATCAGTACCAGACTTTACAGGCATGATGTCAGACCCGCCCTGAACAGATTGATGTGCCCATTGTCGGGAATACGGACAGCGCCACCTAGTGGCAACAGGAAATGTCATGGCTTTAATTTTGTTGTACTGATTTTCACAGGTTCATTGCGGACACCTCAAAAGCGGTGAATATCACCATCAGTCCTTCATGATGCTGCAGTGCGAATATTGTGACTTTATACTGAACGGCGCACCCTGGTGGCAACGCTGTTCACCATGAAAAATGAAGTGGCTTTTGAGGGGCTTGGAAAGTTTAAAAAGTCTTGAAATTTGGCGCACACCTCCAATGTGCATAAGGCTTTGTTGTTATGTGATCATTTTCATTGAATAGCGCAAAATGGCTCCACAGCGCCCCCTACAAAATTTCAAAACATCAGCCCCAGCTCTGTGTTTTATGTATGAGTCTTAAACCTGGTAAGCTTATAGGAGATATCAAGATGTACAAAAAAGTCTCTTGGAGCAATATCCCAAATCCAACAGGAAGTCAGCCATTTTAAAATTAATGTGTAATTTTGGCAACATTTTGCTCTCTTTCCAGGCACCGTTCTTAGACGTACTCCTCCAAGGGATTTCATCATATTGAACCAATCTCCAGTGTGTGGAATCTAAAGACCTTTGTGATGTTAAATTGCGAAGCTTTTTACGTTCAGGGAAACGGGGTTGTCATGGTGGCACGTGGAGTTTCAATCACTCGCCAAAAAGCAGTAATCTGCTGTCACTCAAAATCAAAATGTCCAATATGTCCCAAAGGTCGCAGGCGTGATGAGACTCGAGCTCGGAAATGTTTGTTATGCCATTTGTCAGTAATGGTTAGAGTGCCACCTAGTGGAACGACTATAATCATGATTGAATGAGATGAAATGTTAGCTGGTGGTTGAATGCATGAATTCCATCAATGTGACATCAGATCGGAGGTGCTGGTTGTAGGTGTTGGGCGTAGCTCGACGCGATGGGGTGCGAGGGCCCTCATAACGCTGCTTGCAGCTTTAATTATTATTATTATTATTATTATTATTTCGGCAAATGAATTGGCCGTTTGAGGGCCTAAACATGCTCGAAAACTCATGAAATTTTGCACACGCGTCAGGTCTGGTGAAAATTTACGTATTTTAATGTTCTCAGACATGGCCAGGGAAAATTAGCTCAGTAGCGCCACCTAGAAAAATGAAAAACGCGAGCCCCCGGTATGGGTATTGCCTACAAGTTTGAAAGTCGGTACACCTATATAACGTTCAGAGTCGAACAAAAAAGTCTATTATGGCAATGTCCTAAACCCAACAGGAAGTCCGCCATTTTGGATTGAAGGTGACATTTTGGGTCTGATTTTACCGTTTCCATGCCTTGTACTTTAACGAACTCCTCCTTGGGATTTCGGCGTATAAGCTTCAAATTTGGACAGTGTCAACTACACCCTTGTGCCATGTTAAATTGCGGAGCTTTTGAGTTTTCACAATACTATGAGGCCGTGGCGCCATGGCGAATTTCGATGACTCGCCATGAAAATCTTATTGCCTCTCATTCTGTCATACATGTTCCGATCTGGACCAAAGAGCACACATATGATAAGGCTCCACCCCTGAACCTATTTCAACTGCCATATTTGACATCAAGGACAGCGCCACCTAGTGGGAACAGGAAATGTCATGTTTTACACTTTGGGGTACAGTATTGTGATGGGTGACATCTGCAGCCTCAAATTTCTCCAGGAAAGCCGTAAGGAGTTGGTCTTGGGTTACAGTGAAAACTGTGACTTTTCGCAAAAGGGTGTGACCCCAGCAGCATGGCGAACTTTGATGTCACGCCATGAAGAAACAAATTAGTATAACTCAATGAAATCCAGTCTGATCAGTACCAGACTTTACAGGCATGATGTCAGACCCGCCCTGAACAGATTGATGTGCCCATTGTCGGAAATACGGACAGCGCCACCTAGTGGCAACAGGAAATGTCATGGCTTTAATTTTGTTGTACTGATTTTCACAGGTTCATCTTGGCCACCTCAAAAGCGGTGAATATCACCATCAGTCCCTCGTGATGCTTCAGTGCAAAAATTGTGACTTTAAACTGAACGGCGCACCCTGGTGGCAACGCTGTTCAACATGAAAGATGAAGTGGCTTTTGAGGGTCTTTGCAAGTTTATAGAGGCTTGAAATTTGGCACACACCTCCAAATGGATGAACGCTTTGTTGGCATGTGATCATTTTCATTGAATAGCGCGAAGTGGCTCCACAGCGCCCCCTACAAAATTTCAAAACCACAGCCCCTGCTCTGTGTTCTATGTATGATTCTGAAACCTGGTAAGCTTATAGGAGATATCAAGATGTACAAAAAAGTCTCTTGGTGCAATATCCCAAATCCAACAGGAAGTCAGCCATTTTAAAATTAATGTGCAATTTTGGCAACATTTTCCCCTCTTTTCAGGCACCGTTCTTTGACGAACTCCTCCAAGGGATTTCATCATATTGAACCAATCTCCAGTGTGTGGAATCTAAAGACCTTTGTGATGTTAAATTGCGAAGCTTTTTACGTTAAGTGAAACGGGGTGGTTATGGTGGCACTTAGAGTTTGAATCACTCGCCAAAAAGCAGTAATCTGCTGTCACTCAAAAACACAATGTCCAATCTCTCCCAAACGTCTCAGGTGTGATGAGACTCGAGCTCGGAAGTGATTGTTATGCCATTTGTACATAATGGTTAGAGCGCCACCTAGTGGAACGACTAACTAATCATGAATGAATGACTTGAAATGTTAGCTGGTGGTTAAATGCATGAATTCCATCAATGTGACATCAGATCGGAGGTGCTGGTTTTAGGTGTTGGGCTTGGCTCGACGCGCTGGGGGTGCGAGGGCCCTCGTAACGCTGCTTGCAGCTTTAATTATTAGGGCCCGAGCACTGAGAGTGCGAAGGCCCTATTGTATCTGCTCCGTTTCTTATTAGGGCCCGAGCACTGAGAGTGCGAAGGCCCTATTGTATCTGCTCCGTTTCTTATTATTATTATTATTATTCACCCCAAACAAGGGCCTTTTTGAGGGCCTAAACATGCTCAAAAACTCATGAAATTTTGCACACATGCCAGGTTTGGTGAAAAATTTTGTATTTTAATGGTTTTACATATGAGCACTGGGAAATGGCTCTACAGCGCCACCTATGCCTTGTTAAATGCAGCCCTACGACCACATCGTTTGAGCTACATGTATGAAATTTGGCACACATGTGTATCATGCCAAGACGAACAAAAAAGTCTGGGGGCCCATTGACGCAAACCCAACAGGAAGTCCGCCATTTGGAAGAGAAGGTGACATTTTGGCTCTAATTTTGCCATTTCCATGCCTCGAACTTTAACGAACTCCTCCTTGGGATTTGGTCTTATAAACTTCAAATTTGGACAGTGTCAACTACACCCTTGTGCCATGTTAAATTGCGGAGCTTTTGAGTTTTCACAATACTATGAGGCCGTGGCGCCATGGCGAATTTCGATGACTCGCCATGAAAATCTTATTGCCTCTCATTTTGTCATACATTTTCTGACCTTGACCAAAGTGAACACATATGATAAGGCTCCACCCCTGAACATATTTCAACTGCCATATTTGACCTCAAGGACAGCGCCACCTAGTGGGAACAGGAAATGTTATGTTTTACACTTTGGGGTACAGTATAGTGATGGGTGACATCTGCAGCCTCAAATTTATCCAGGAAAGCCTTAAGGAGTTGGTCTTGGGTTACAGTGAAAACTGTGAGTTTTCGCGAAAGGGTGTGACCCCAGCAGCATGGCGAACTTTGATGTCACGCCATGAAGAAACAAATTAGTATAACTCAATGAAATCCAGTCTGATCAGTACCAGACTTTACAGGCATGATGTCAGACCCGCTCTGAACAGATTGATGTGCCCATTGTCGGAAATACGGACAGCGCCACCTAGTGGCAACAGGAAATGTCATGGCTTTAATTTTGTTGTACTGATTTTCACAGGTTCATCGTGGCCACCTCAAAAGCGGTGAATATCACCATCAGTCCCTCGTGATGCTTCAGTGCAAAAATTGTGACTTTAAACTGAACGGCGCACCCTGGTGGCAACGCGGTTCATCATGAAAGATGAAGTGGCTTTTGAGGGGCTTGGAAAGTTTATAGAGGCTTGAAATTTGGCACACACCTCCAAATGTATGAAGGCATTGTTGTTATGTAACCATTTTCCTTGAATAGCGCAAAATGGCTCCACAGCGCCCCCTACAATATTTCAAAACATCAGCCCCTGCTCTGTGTTTCATCTATGAGTCTGACACTTGGTAAGCTTGTGTAAGATATCAAGATGTACAAAAAAGTCTCTTGGAGCAATATCCCAAATCCAACAGGAAGTCAGCCATTTTAAAATTAATGTGTAATTTTGATGACATTTTCCCCCCTTTTCAGGCTTCATACTTTGACGAACTCCTCCAAGGGATTTCATCATATTGAACCATTCTCCAGTGTGTGGAATCTAAAGACCTTTGTGATGTTAAATTGCGAAGCTTTTTACGTTCAAGGAAACGGGGTGGTCATGGCGGCACGTGGAGTTTCAATCACTGGCCAAAAAGCAGTAATATGCTGTCACTCAAAGACACAAAGTCCAATCTCTCCCAAAGGTCGCAGGCGTGATGAGACTCGAGCTCGGAAATGTTTGTTATTCCCTTTGTCTATAATGGTTAGAGCGCCACCTAGTGGGACGACTATAATGATGACTGAATGAGATGAAATGTTAGCTGGTGGTTAAATGCATGAATTCCATCAATGTGACATCAGATCGGACGTGCTGGTTTCAGGTGTTGGGCGTGGCTCGACACGCCGGGGGTGCGAGGGCCCTCATAACGCTGCTTGCAGCTTTAATTATTATTATTATTATTCACCCCAAACAAGGGCCTTTTTGAGGGCCTAAACATGCTCAAAAACTCATGAAATTTTGCACACATGCCAGGTTTGGTGAAAAATTTTGTATTTTAATGGTTTTACATATGAGCACTGGGAAATGGCTCTACAGCGCCACCTATGCCTTGTTAAATGCAGCCCTACGACCACATCGTTTGAGCTACATGTATGAAATTTGGCACACATGTGTATCATGCCAAGACGAACAAAAAAGTCTGTGGGCCCATTGACGCAAACCCAACAGGAAGTCCGCCATTTGGACGTGAAGGTGACATTTTGGCTCTAATTTTGCCATTTCCATGCCTCGAACTTTAACGAACTCCTCCTTGGCATTTGGTCCTATATACTTCAAATTTGGACAGTGTCAACTACACCCTTGTGCCATGTTAAATTGCGGAGCTTTTGAGTTTTCACAATACTATGAGGCCGTGGCGCCATGGCGAATTTCGATGACTCGCCATGAAAATCTTATTGCCTCTCATTTTGTCATACATTTTCTGACCTTGACCAAAGTGAACACATATGATAAGACTCCACCCCTGAACATATTTCAACTGCCATATTTGACCTCAAGGACAGCGCCACCTAGTGGGAACAGGAAATGTCATGTTTTACACTTTGGGGTACAGTATAGTGATGGGTGACACCTGCAGCCTCAAATTTCTCCAGGAAAGCCTTAAGGAGTTGGTCTTGGGTTACAGTGAAAACTGTGACTTTTTGCAAAAGGGTGTGACCCCAGCAGCATGGCGAACTTTGATGTCACGCCATGAAGAAACAAATTAGTATAACTCAATGAAATCCAGTCTGTTCAGTACCAGACTTTACAGGCATGATGTCAGACCCACCCTGAACAGATTGATGTGCCCATTGTCGGGAATACGTACAGCGCCACCTAGTGGCAACAGGAAATGTCATGGCTTTAATTTTGTTGTACTGATTTTCACAGGTTCATTGTGGCCACCTCAAAAGCGGTGAATATCAACATCAGTCCCTCGTGATGCTTCAGTGCAAAAATTGTGACTTTAAACTGAACGGCGCACCCTGGTGGCAACGCGGTTCACCATGAAAGATGAAGTGGCTTTTGAGGGACTTGGCAAGTTTATAGAGGCTTGAAATTTGGCACACACCTCCAAATGGATGTAGGCTTTGTTGTCATGTGATCATTTTCATTGAATAGCGCGAAATTGCTCCACAGCGCCCCCTACAAAATTTCAAAACAACAGCCCCTGCTCTGTGTTTCATCTATGAGTCTGAAACCTGGTAAGCTTATGGAAAATATCAAGATGTACAAAAAAGTCTCTTGGAGCAATATCCCAAATCCAACAGGAAGTCAGCCATTTTAAAATTAATGTGTAATTTTGGCGACATTTTCCCCTCTTTTCAGGCTTCATACTTTGACGAACTCCTCCAAGGGATTTCATCATATTGAACCATTCTCCAGTGTGTGGAATCTAAAGACCTTTGTGATGTTAAATTGCGAAGCTTTTTACGTTCAAGGAAACGGGGTGGTCATGGCGGCACGTGGAGTTTCAATCACTGGCCAAAAAGCAGTAGTATGCTGTCACTCAAAGACACAAAGTCCAATCTCTCCCAAAGGTCGCAGGCGTGATGAGACTCGAGCTCGGAAATGTTTGTTATGCCCTTTGTCTATAATGGTTAGAGCGCCACCTAGTGGGACGACTATACTCATGGTTGAACCAAATGAAATGTTAACTGGTGGTTAAATGCATGAATTCCATCAATGTGACATCAGATCGGACGTGCTGGTTTCAGGTGTTGGGCATGGCTCGACACGCCGGGGGTGCGAGGGCCCTCATAACGCTGCTTGCAGCTTTAATTATTAGGGCCCGAGCACCGAGAGTGCGAAGGCCCTATTGTATCTGCTCCGTTTCTTATTATTAGGGCCCGAGCACTGAGAGTGCGAAGGCCCTATTGTATCTGCTCCGTTTCTTATTATTATTATTATTATTATTATTATTATTATTATTATTATTATTATTATTATTATTCAGGCGAAACAAGGGCCTTTTTGAGGGCCTAAACATGCTCAAAAACTCATGAAATTTTGCACACATGCCAGGTCTGGTGAAAAATTTTGTATTTTAATGGTTTTACATATGAGCACTGGGAAATGGCTCTACAGCGCCACCTATGCCTTGTTAAATGCAGCCCTATGACCACATCGTTTGAGCTACATGTATGAAATTTGGCACACATGTGTATCATGCCGAGTCGAACAAAAAAGTCTGTGGGCCCATTGATGCAAACCCAACAGGAAGTCCGCCATTTGGAAGAGAAGGTGACATTTTGGCTCTAATTTTGCCATTTCCATGCCTCGAACTTTTGCGAACTCCTCCTTGGGGTTTCATTTCATAACCTTCAAATTTGGACAGTGTCAACTACACCCTTGTGCCATGTTAAATTGCGGAGCTTTTGAGTTTTCACAATACTATGAGGCCGTGGCGCCATGGCGAATTTCGATGACTCGCCATGAAAATCTTATTGCCTCTCATTTTGTCATACATTTTCTGACCTTGACCAAAGTGAACACATATGATAAGGCTCCACCCCTGAACATATTTCAACTGCCATATTTGACACCAGGGACAGCGCCACCTAGTGGGAACAGGAAATGTCATGTTTTACACTTTGGGGTACAGTATAGTGATGGGTGACACCTGCAGCCTCAAATTTCTCCAGGAAAGCCTTAAGGAGTTGGTCTTGGGTTACAGTGAAAACTGTGACTTTTCGCAAAAGGGTGTGACCCCAGCAGCATGGCGAACTTTGATGTCACGCCATGAAGAAACAAATTAGTATAACTCAATGAAATCCAGTCTGTTCAGTACCAGACTTTACAGGCATGATGTCAGACCCGCCCTGAACAGATTGATGTGCCCATTGTCGGGAATACGTACAGCGCCACCTAGTGGCAACAGGAAATGTCATGGCTTTAATTTTGTTGTACTGATTTTCACAGGTTCATCGTGGCCACCTCAAAAGCGGTGAATATCAACATCAGTCCCTCGTGATGCTTCAGTGCAAAAATTGTGACTTTAAACTGAACGGCGCACCCTGGTGGCAACGCGGTCCACCATGAAAGATGAAGTGGCTTTTGAGGGGCTTGGAAAGTATATAGAGGCTTTAAATTTAGCACACCCCTCCAAATGTGCATAAGGCTTTGTTGTCATGTGATCATTTTTATTGAATAGCGCGAAATGGCTCCACAGCGCCCCCTACAAAATTTCAAAACCACAGCCCCAGCTCTGTGTTTTATGTATCAGTCTGAAACCTGGTAAGCTTATAGGAGATATCAAGATGTACAAAAAAGTCTCTTGGAGCAATATCCAAAATCCAACAGGAAGTCAGCCATTTTAAAATTAATGTGCAATTTTGGCAACATTTTCCCCTCTTTCCAGGCACCGTTCTTTGGCGAACTCCTCCAAGGGATTTCATCAGATTGATGCGATCTCCTGTGTGTGGAATCTAAAGACCTTTGTGATGTTAAATTGCGAAGCTTTTTACATTCAGGGAAATGGGGTGGTCATGGCGGCACGTGGAGTTTCAATCACTCGCCAAAAAGCAGTAATCTGCTGTCACTCAAAATCAAAATGTTCAATCTCTCCCAAAGGTCGCAGACGTGATGAGACTCGAGCTTGGAAATGTTTGTTATGCCATTTGTACATAATGGTTAGAGCGCCACCTAGTGGAACGACTAACTAATCATGAATGAATGAGTTGAAATGTTAGCTGGTGGTTAAATGCATGAATTCCATCAATGTGACATCAGATCGGACGTGCTGGTTTTAGGTGTTGGGCGTGGCTCGACGCGCCGGGGGTGCGAGGGCCCTCATAACGCTGCTTGCAGCTTTAATTATTATTATTATTAGGGCCCGAGCACTGACAGTGCGAAGGCCCTATTGTAATTGCTCTGTTTATTATTATTATTATTATTATTATTATTATTATTATTATTATTATTATTATTATTATTCCGGCAAATGAATTGGCCGTTTGAGGGCCTAAACATGCTCGAAAACTCATGAAATTTTGCACACGCGTCAGGTCTGGTGAAAATTTACGTATTTTAATGTTCTCAGACATGGCCAGGGAAAATTAGCTCAGTAGCGCCACCTAGAAAAATGAAAAACGCGAGCCCCCGGTATGGGTATGACCTACATGTTTGAAAGTCGGTACACCTATATAGCGTTCAGAGTCGAACAAAAAAGTCTATTATGGCAATGTCCTAAACCCAACAGGAAGTCCGCCATTTTGGATTGAAGGTGAGATTTTGGGTCTGATTTTAGCGTTTCCATGCCTTGTACTTTAACGAACTCCTCCTTGGGATTTGGTCCTATAAACTTGAAATTTGGACAGTGTCAACTACACCCTTGTGCCATGTTAAATTGCGGAGCTTTTGAGTTTTCACAATACTATGAGGCCGTGGCGCCATGGCGAATTTCGATGACTCGCCATGAAAATCTTATTGCCTCTCATTCTGTCATACATGTTCCGATCTGGACCAAACAGCACACATATGATAAGGCTCCACCCCTGAACATATTTCAACTGCCATATTTGACATCAAGGACAGCGCCACCTAGTGGGAACAGGAAATGTCATGTTTTACACTTTGGGGTACAGTATAGTGATGGGTGACATCTGCAGCCTCAAATTTCTCCAGGAAAGCCTTAAGGAGTTGGTCTTGGGTTACAGTGAAAACTGTGAGTTTTCGCGAAAGGGTGTGACCCCAGCAGCATGGCGAACTTTGATGTCACGCCATGAAGAAACAAATTAGTATAACTCAATGAAATCCAGTCTGATCAGTACCAGACTTTACAGGCATGATGTCAGACCCGCCCTGAACAGATTGATGTGCCCATTGTCGGAAATACGGACAGCGCCACCTAGTGGCAACAGGAAATGTCATGGCTTTAATTTTGTTGTACTGATTTTCACAGGTTCATCTTGGCCACCTCAAAAGCGGTGAATATCACCATCAGTCCCTCGTGATGCTTCAGTGCAAAAATTGTGACTTTAAACTGAACGGCGCACCCTGGTGGCAACGCCGTCCACCATGAAAGATGAAGTGGCTTTTGAGGGTCTTGGCAAGTTTATAGAGGCTTGAAATTTGGCACACACCTCCAATGTGATGAAGGCTTTGATGTCATGTGATCATTTTCATTGAATAGCGAGAAATGGCTCCACAGCGCCCCCTACAAACTTTCAAAATATCAGCCCCAGCTCTGTGTTTTATGTATGAGTCTGAAACCTGGTAAGCTTATAGGAGATATCAAGATGTACAAAAAAGTCTCTTGGAGCAATATCCCAAATCCAACAGGAAGTCAGCCATTTTAAAATTAATGTGTAATTTTGATGACATTTTCCCCCCTTTTCAGGCCTCATACTTTGACGAACTCCTCCAAGGGATTTCATCATATTGAAGCATTCTTCAGTGTGTAGAATCTAAAGACCTTTGTGATGTTAAATTGCGAAGCTTTTTCCGTTCAGGGAAACGGGGTGGTCATGGCGGCACGTAGAGTTTCAATCACTCGCAAAAAGCAGTAATCTGCTGTCACTAAAAAACACAATGTCCAAGCTCTCCCAAAGGTCGCAGGTGTGATGAGACTCGAGCTTGGAAATGTTTGTTATGCTATTTGTCAATAATGGTTAGAGCGCCACCTAGTGGCATGACTATAATCCTGGTTGAATAAGATGAAATGTTAGCTGGTGATTAAAAGCATGAAATCCATCAATGTGACATGAAATCGGACGTGCCGGTTTGAGGTGTTGGCAGTGGCTCGACGTGCCGGGGGTGCGAGGGCCCTTATAACGCTGCTTGCAGCTTTAATTATTATTATTATTATTATTATTATTATTATTATTATTATTATTATTATTATTATTCAGGCGAAACAAGGGCCTTTTTGAGGGCCT
The DNA here is from genome assembly GCF_963969265.1 of Rhamphochromis sp. 'chilingali'. Classification (NCBI taxonomy): domain Eukaryota; kingdom Metazoa; phylum Chordata; class Actinopteri; order Cichliformes; family Cichlidae; genus Rhamphochromis; species Rhamphochromis sp. 'chilingali'. The sequence continues at coordinate 4,581,976 of NC_137942.1, read as the reverse complement.
AAACATGCTCAAAAACTCATGAAATTTTGCACACATGCCAGGTCTGGTGAAAAATTTTGTATTTTAATGGTTTTACATATGAGCACTGGGAAATGGCTCTAGAGCGCCACCTATGCCTTGTTAAATGCAGCCCTACGACCACATGGTTTGAGCTACATGTATGAAATTTGGCACACATGTGTATCATGCCAAGACGAACAAAAAAGTCAGTGGGCCCATTGACGCAAACCCAACAGGAAGTCCGCCATTTGGAAGAGAAGGTGACATTTTGGCTCTAATTTTGCCATTTCCATGCCTCGAACTTTTGCGAACTCCTCCTTGGGGTTTGATTTCATAACCTTCATATTTGGTCAGTGTCAACTACACCCTTGTGCCATGTTAAATTGCGGAGCTTTTGAGTTTTCACAATACTATGAGGCCGTGGCGCCATGGCGAATTTCGATGACTCGCCATGAAAATCTTATTGCCTCTCATTTTGTCATACATTTTCTGACCTTGACCAAAGTGAACACATATGATAAGGCTCCACCCCTGAACATATTTCAACTGCCATATTTGACCTCAAGGACAGCGCCACCTAGTGGGAACAGGAAATGTTATGTTTTACACTTTGGGGTACAGTATAGTGATGGGTGACATCTGCAGCCTCAAATTTCTCCAGAAAAGCCTTAAGGAGTTGGTCTTGGGTTACAGTGAAAACTGTGAGTTTTCGCGAAAGGGTGTGACCCCAGCAGCATGGCGAACTTTGATGTCACGCCATGAAGAAACAAATTAGTATAACTCAATGAAATCCAGTCTGATCAGTACCAGACTTTACAGGCATGATGTCAGACCCGCCCTGAACAGATTGATGTGCCCATTGTCGGAAATACGGACAGCGCCACCTAGTGGCAACAGGAAATGTCATGGCTTTAATTTTGTTGTACTGATTTTCACAGGTTCATCGTGGCCACCTCAAAAGCGGTGAATATCACCATCAGTCCCTCGTGATGCTTCAGTGCAAAAATTGTGACTTTAAACTGAACGGCGCACCCTGGTGGCAACACGGTTCAACATGAAAGATGAAGTGGCTTTTGAGGGGCTTGGAAAGTTTATAGAGGCTTTAAATTTGGCACACACCTCCAATGTGATGAAGGCTTTGCTGTCATGTGATCATTTTCATTGAATAGCGCGAAATGGCTCCACAGCGCCCCCTACAATATTTCAAAATATCAGCCCCTGCTCTGTGTTTTATGTATGAGTCTGAAACCTGCTAAGCTTATAGGAGATATCAAGATGTACAAAAAAGTCTCTTGGAGCAATATCCCAAATCCAACAGGAAGTCAGCCATTTTAAAATTAATGTGCAATTTTGGCAACATTTTCCCCGCTTTTCAGGCATGATTCTTTGACGAACTCCTCCAAGGGATTTCATCATATTGAACCAATCTCCAGTCTGTGGAATCTAAAGACCTTTGTGATGTTAAATTGCGAAGCTTTTTACGTTCAGGGAAACGGGGTGGTCATGGCGGCACGTAGAGTTTCAATCACTCGCCAAAAAGCAGTAATCTGCTGTCACTCAAAATCTAAATGTCCAAATTCTCCCAAAGGTCGCAGGCGTGATGAGACTCGAGCTTGGAAATGTTTGTTATGCCATTTGTCAGTAATGGTTAGAGCGCCACCTAGTGGGACGACTATAATGATGACTGAATGAGATGAAATGTTAGCTGGTGGTTAAATGCATGAATTCCATCAATGTGACATCAGATCGGAGGTGCTGGTTGTAGGTGTTGGGCGTGGCTCGACGCGATGGGGTGCGAGGGCCCTCATAACGCTGCTTGCAGCTTTAATTATTATTATTATTCACCCCAAACAAGGGCCTTTTTGAGGGCCTAAACATGCTCAAAAACTCATGAAATTTTGCACACATGCCAGGTCTGGTGAAAAATTTTGTATTTTAATGGTTTTACATATGAGCACTGGGAAATGGCTCTACAGCGCCACCTATGCCTTGTTAAATGCAGCCCTACGACCACATCGTTTGGGCTACATGTATGAAATTTGGCACACATGTGTATCATGCCAAGACAAACAAAAAAGTCAGTGGGCCCATTGACGCAAACCCAACAGGAAGTCCGCCATTTTGGATTGAAGGTGACATTTTGGCTCTGATTTTACCGTTTCCATGCCTTGTACTTTAACGAACTCCTCCTTGGGATTTGGTCCTATAAACTTCAAATTTGGACAGTGTCAACTACACCCTTGTGCCATGTTAAATTGCGGAGCTTTTGAGTTTTCACAATACTATGAGGCCGTGGCGCCATGGCGAATTTCGATGACTCGCCATGAAAATCTTATTGCCTCTCATTTTGTCATACATTTTCTGACCTTGACCAAAGTGAACACATATGATAAGGCTCCACCCCTGAACATATTTCAACTGCCATATTTGACCTCAACGACAGCGCCACCTAGTGGGAACAGGAAATGTCATGTTTTACACTTTGGGGTACAGTATTGTGATGGGTGACATCTGCAGCCTCAAATTTCTCCAGGAAAGCCTTAAGGAGTTGGTCTTGGGTTACAGTGAAAACTGTGACTTTTCGCAAAAGGGTGTGACCCCAGCAGCATGGCGAACTTTGATGTCACGCCATGAAGAAACAAATTAGTATAACTCAATGAAATCCAGTCTGATCAGTACCAGACTTTACAGGCATGATGTCAGACCCGCCCTGAACAGATTGATGTGCCCATTGTCGGAAATACGGACAGCGCCACCTAGTGGCAACAGGAAATGTCATGGCTTTAATTTTGTTGTACTGATTTTCACAGGTTCATCGTGGCCACCTCAAAAGCGGTGAATATCAACATCAGTCCCTCGTGATGCTTCAGTGCAAAAATTGTGACTTTAAACTGAACGGCGCACCCTGGTGGCAACGCGGTTCACCATGAAAGATGAAGTGGCTTTTGAGGGGCTTGGAAAGTTTATAGAGGCTTGAAATTTGGCACACACCTCCAAATGGATGTAGGCTTTCTTGGCATGTGATCATTTTCCTTGAATATCCCAAAATGGCTCCACAGCGCCCCCTTCAAAATTTCAAAACCACAGCCCCTGCTCTGTGTTTTATGTATGAACCTGAAACCTGGTAAGCTTATAGGAGATATCAAGATGTACAAAAAAGTCTCTTGGTGCAATATCCCAAATCCAACAGGAAGTCAGCTATTTTAAAATTAATGTGTAATTTTGGCGACATTTTCTCCTCTTTCCAGGCATTGTTCTTTGACGAACTCCTCCAAGGGATTTCATCATATTGAACCAATCTCCAGTGTGTGGAATCTAAAGACCTTTGTGATGTTAAATTGCGAAGCTTTTTACGTCCAGGGAAACAGGGTGGTTATGGCGGCACTTAGAGTTTGAATCACTCGCCAAAAAGCAGTAATCTGCTGTCACTCAAAAACACAATGTCCAATCTCTCCCAAACGTCTCAGGTGTGATGAGACTCGAGCTCGGAAATGTTTGGTATGCCATTTGTACATAATGGTTAGAGCGCCACCTAGTGGAACGACTAACTAATCATGAATGAATGAGTTGAAATGTTAGCTGGTGGTTAAATGCATGAATTCCATCAATGTGACATCAGATCGGACGTGCTGGTTTTAGGTGTTGGGCGTGGCTCGACACGCCGGGGGTGCGAGGGCCCTCATAACGCTGCTTGCAGCTTTAATTATTAGGGCCCGAGCACTGATAGTGCGAAGGCCCTATTGTAATTGCTCTGTTTATTATTAGGGCCCGAGCACTGATAGTGCGAAGGCCCTATTGTAATTGCTCTGTTTATTATTATTATTATTATTATTATTATTATTTCGGCAAATGAATTGGCCGTTTGAGGGCCTAAACATGCTCGAAAACTCATGAAATTTTGCACACGCGTCAGGTCTGGTGAAAATTTACGTATTTTAATGTTCTCAGACATGGCCAGGGAAAATTAGCTCAGTAGCGCCACCTAGAAAAATGAAAAACGCGAGCCCCCGGTATGGGTATGGCCTACAAGTTTGAAACTCGGTACACCTATATAACGTTCAGAGTCGAACAAAAAAGTCTATTATGGCAATGTCCTAAACCCAACAGGAAGTCCGCCATTTTGCATTGAAGGTGACATTTTGGCTCTAATTTTGCCATTTCCATGCCTCGAACTTTAACGAACTCCTCCTTGGGATTTGGTCCTATAAGCTTCAAATTTGGACAGTGTCAACTACACCCTTGTGCCATGTTAAATTGCGGAGCTTTTGAGTTTTCACAATACTATGAGGCCGTGGCGCCATGGCGAATTTCGATGACTCGCCATGAAAATCTTATTGCCTCTCATTCTGTCATACATGTTCCGATCTGGACCAAAGAGCACACATATGATAAGGCTCCACCCCTGAACATATTTCAACTGCCATATTTGACATCAAGGACAGCGCCACCTAGTGGGAACAGGAAATGTCATGTTTTACACTTTGGGGTACAGTATAGTGATGGGTGACATCTGCAGCCTCAAATTTCTCCAGGAAAGCCTTAAGGAGTTGGTCTTGGGTTACAGTGAAAACTGTGAGTTTTCGTGAAAGGGTGTGACCCCAGCAGCATGGCGAACTTTGATGTCACGCCATGAAGAAACAAATTAGTATAACTCAATGAAATCCAGTCTGATCAGTACCAGACTTTACAGGCATGATGTCAGACCCGCCCTGAACAGATTGATGTGCCCATTGTCGGAAATACGGACAGCGCCACCTAGTGGCAACAGGAAATGTCATGGCTTTAATTTTGTTGTACTGATTTTCACAGGTTCATCTTGGCCACCTCAAAAGCGGTGAATATCACCATCAGTCCCTCGTGATGCTTCAGTGCAAAAATTGTGAGTTTAAACTGAACGGCGCACCCTGGTGGCAACGCTGTTCAACATGAAAGATGAAGTGGCTTTTGAGGGTCTTGGCAAGTTTATAGAGGCTTGAAATTTGGCACACACCTCCAAATGGATGAAGGCTTTGTTGGCATGTGATCATTTTCATTAAATAGCGCGAAATTGCTCCACAGCGCCCCCTACAAAATTTCAAAACCACAGCCCCTGCTCTGTGTTCTATGTATGATTCTGAAACCTGGTAAGCTTATAGGAGATATCAAGATGTACAAAAAAGTCTCTTGGAGCAATATCCCAAATCCAACAGGAAGTCAGCCATTTTAAAATTAATGTGAAATTTTTGCAACATTTTCCCCTCTTTCCAGGCACCGTTCTTTGACGAACTCCTCCAAGGGATTTCATCATATTGAACCAATCTCCAGTGTGTGGAATCTAAAGACCTTTGTGATGTTAAATTGCGAAGCTTTTTACGTTCAGTGAAACGGGGTGGTTATGGTGGCACTTAGAGTTTGAATCACTCGCCAAAAAGCAGTAATCTGCTGTCACTCAAAAACACAATGTCCAATCTCTCCCAAAGCTCATAGGCGTGATGAGACTCGAGCTCGGAAATGTTTGTTATGCCATTTGTACATAATGGTTAGAGCGCCACCTAGTGGGACGACTATACTCATGGTTGAAGCAAATGAAATGTTAACTGGTGGTTAAATGCATGAATTCCATCAATGTGACATCAGATCGGACGTGCTGGTTTCAGGTGTTGGGCATGGCTCGACACGCCGGGTGTGCGAGGGCCCTCATAACGCTGCTTGCAGCTTTAATTATTATTATTATTATTATTATTATTATTATTATTATTATTTCGGCAAATGAATTGGCCGTTTGAGGGCCTAAACATGCTCGAAAACTCATGAAATTTTGCACACGCGTCAGGTCTGGTGAAAATTTACGTATTTTAATGTTCTCAGACATGGCCAGGGAAAATTAGCTCAGTAGCGCCACCTAGAAAAATGAAAAACGCGAGCCCCCGGTATGGGTATGGCCTACAAGTTTGAAAGTCGGTACACCTATATATCGTTCAGAGTCGAACAAAAAAGTCTATTATGGCAATGTCCTAAACCCAACAGGAAGTCCGCGATTTGGAAGAGAAGGTGACATTTTGGCTCTAATTTTGCCATTTCCATGCCTCGAACTTTTGCGAACTCCTCCTTGGGGTTTCATTTCATAACCTTCAAATTTGGACAGTGTCAACTACACCCTTGTGCCATGTTAAATTGCGGAGCTTTTGAGTTTTCACAATACTATGAGGCCGTGGCGCCATGGCGAATTTCGATGACTCGCCATGAAAATCTTATTGCCTCTCATTTTGTCATACATTTTCTGACCTTGACCAAAGTGAACACATATGATAAGGCTCCACCCCTGAACATATTTCAACTGCCATATTTGACATCAAGGACAGCGCCACCTAGTGGGAACAGGAAATGTCATGTTTTACACTTTGGGGTACAGTATTGTGATGGGTGACATCTGCAGCCTCAAATTTCTCCAGGAAAGCCTTAAGGAGTTGGTCTTGGGTTACAGTGAAAACTGTGACTTTTCGCCAAAGGGTGTGACCCCAGCAGCATGGCGAACTTTGATGTCACGCCATGAAGAAACAAATTAGTATAACTCAATGAAATCCAGTCTGATCAGTACCAGACTTTACAGGCATGATGTCAGACGCGCCCTGAACAGATTGATGTGCCCATTGTCGGAAATACGGACAGCGCCACCTAGTGGCAACAGGAAATGTCATGGCTTTAATTTTGTTGTACTGATTTTCACAGGTTCATCGTGGCCACCTCAAAAGCGGTGAATATCACCATCAGTCCTTCGTGATGCTTCAGTGCAAAAATTGTGACTTTAAACTGAACGGCGCACCCTGGTGGCAACGCTGTTCACGATGAAAGATGAAGTGGCTTTTGAGGGTCTTGGCAAGTTTATAGAGGCTTGAAATTTGGCACACACCTCCAAATGGATGTAGGCTTTGTTGTCATGTGATCATTTTCATTGAATAGCGCGAAATTGCTCCACAGCTCCCCCTACAAAATTTCAAAACAACAGCCCCTGCTCTGTGTTTTATGTATGAATCTGAAACCTGGTAGGCTTATAGGAGATATCAAGATGTACAAAAAAGTCTCTTGGAGCAATATCCCAAATCCAACAGGAAGTCAGCCATTTTAAAATTAATGTGCAATTTTGCCGACATTTTCCCCTCTTTTCAGGCTTCATACTTTGACGAACTCCTCCAAGGGATTTCATTATATTGAACCATTCTCCAGTGTGTGGAATCTAAAGACCTTTGTGATGTTAAATTGCGAAGCTTTTTACGTTCAGGGAAACGGGATGGTCATGGCGCCACGTGGAGTTTGAATCACTCGCCAAAACGCAGTAATCTGCTGTCACTCAAAGACACAATGTCCAATCTCTCCCAAAGCTCATAGGCGTGATGAGACTCGAGCTCGGAAATGTTTGTTATGCCATTTGTACATGATGGTTAGAGCGCCACCTAGTGGAACGACTAACTAATCATGAATGAATGAGTTGAAATGTTAGCTGGTGGTTAAATGCATGAATTCCATCAATGTGACATCAGATCGGAGGTGCTGGTTTTAGGTGTTGGGCGTGGCTCGACGCGCCGGGGGTGCGAGGGCCCTCATAACGCTGCTTGCAGCTTTAATTAGGGCCCGAGCACTGATAGTGCGAAGGCCCTATTGTAATTGCTCTGTTTATTATTATTATTATTAGGGCCCGAGCACTGAGAGTGCGAAGGCCCTATTGTATCTGCTCCGTTTCTTATTATTATTATTATTATTATTATTATTATTATTATTATTATTCACCCCAAACAAGGGCCTTTTTGAGGGCCTAAACATGCTCAAAAACTCATGAAATTTTGCACACATGCCAGGTTTGGTGAAAAATTTTGTATTTTAATGGTTTTACATATGAGCACTGGGAAATGGCTCTAGAGCGCCACCTATGCCTTGTTAAATGCAGCCCTACGACCACACGGTTTGAGCTACATGTATGAAATTTGGCACACATGTGTATCATGCCAAGATGAACAAAAAAGTCTGTGGGCCCATTGACGCAAACCCAACAGGAAGTCCGCCATTTTGGATTGAAGGTGACATTTTGGCTCTGATTTTACCGTTTCCATGCCTTGTACTTTAACGAACTCCTCCTTGGGATTTGGTCCTATAAACTTCAAATTTGGACAGTGTCAACTACACCCTTGTGCCATGTTAAATTGCGGAGCTTTTGAGTTTTCACAATACTATGAGGCCGTGGCGCCATGGCGAATTTCGATGACTCGCCATGAAAATCTTATTGCCTCTCATTCTGTCATACATGTTCCGATCTGGACCAAAGTGAACACATATGATAAGGCTCCACCCCTGAACATATTTCAACTGCCATATTTGACATCAAGGACAGCGCCACCTAGTGGGAACAGGAAATGTCATGTTTTACACTTTAGGGTACAGTATAGTGATGGGTGACATCTGCAGCCTCAAATTTCTCCAGGAAAGCCTTAAGGAGTTGGTCTTGGGTTACAGTGAAAACTGTGAGTTTTCGCAAAAGGGTGTGACCCCAGCAGCATGGCGAACTTTGATGTCACGCCATGAAGAAAGAAATTAGTATAACTCAATGAAATCCAGTCTGATCAGTACCAGACTTTACAGGCATGATGTCAGACCCGCCCTGAACAGATTGATGTGCCCATTGTCGGAAATACGGACAGCGCCACCTAGTGGCCACAGGAAATGTCATGGCTTTAATTTTGTTGTACTGATTTTCACAGGTTCATCGTGGCCACCTCAAAAGCGATGAATATCAACATCAGTCCCTCGTGATGCTTCAGTGCAAAAATTGTGACTTTAAACTGAACGGCGCACCCTGGTGGCAACGCTGTTCACCATGAAAAATGAAGTGGTTTTTGAGGGGCTTGGAAAGTTTAAAAAGTCTTGAAATTTGGCCCACACCTCCAATGTGACGAAGGCTTTGTTGTTATGTGATCATTTTCGTTGAATATCCCAAAATATCCCCTACAAAATTTCAAAACCACAGCCCCAGCTCTGTGTTTTATGTATGAGTCTGAAACCTGGTAAGCTTATAGGAGATATCAAGATGTACAAAAAAGTCTCTTGGAGCAATATCCCAAATCCAACAGGAAGTCAGCCATTTTAAAATTAATGTGCAATTTTGGCAACATTTTCCCCTCTTTCCAGGCACCGTTCTTTGACGAACTCCTCCAAGGGATTTCATCAGATTGGACCGATCTGCAGTTTGTGGAATCTAAAGACCTTTGTGATGTTAAATTGCGAAGCTTTTTACGTCCAGGGAAACGGGGTGGTTATGGCGGCACGTGGAGTTTCAATCACTCGCCAAAAAGCAGTAATCTGCTGTCACTCAAAAACACAATGTCCAATCTCTCCCAAACGTCTCAGGTGTGATTAGACTCGAGCTTGGAAGTGTTTGTTATGCCATTTGTACATAATGGTTAGAGCGCCACCTAGTGGAACGACTAACTAATCATGAATGAATGAGTTGAAATGTTAGCTGATGGTTAAATGCATGAATTCCATCAATGTGACATCAGATCGGAGGTGCTGGTTGTAGGTGTTGGGCGTGGCTCGACGCGATGGGGTGCGAGGGCCCTCATAACGCTGCTTGCAGCTTTAATTATTATTATTATTATTATTTCGGCAAATGAATTGGCCGTTTGAGGGCCTAAACATGCTCGAAAACTCATGAAATTTTGCACACGCGTCAGGTCTGGTGAAAATTTACGTATTTTAATGTTCTCAGACATGGCCAGGGAAAATTAGCTCAGTAGCGCCACCTAGAAAAATGAAAAACGCGAGCCCCCGGTATGGGTATGGCCTACAAGTTTGAAAGTCGGTACACCTATATAATGTTCAGAGTCGAACAAAAAAGTCTATTATGGCAATGTCCTAAACCCAACAGGAAGTCCGCCATTTTGGATTGAAGGTGACATTTTGGCTCTGATTTTACCATTTCCATGCCTCGAACTTTGACGAACTCCTCCTTGGGGTTTGATTTCATAACCTTCATATTTGGTCAGTGCCAACTACACCCTTGTGCCATGTTAAATTGCGGAGCTTTTGAGTTTTCACAATACTATGAGGCCGTGGCGCCATGGCGAATTTCGATGACTCGCCATGAAAATCTTATTGCCTCTCATTTTGTCATACATTTTCTGACCTTGACCAAAGTGAACACATATGATAAGGCTCCACCCCTGAACATATTTCAACTGCCATATTTGACACCAGGGACAGCGCCACCTAGTGGGAACAGGAAATGTCATGTTTTACACTTTGGGGTACAGTATAGTGATGGGTGACACCTGCAGCCTCAAATTTCTCCAGGAAAGGCGTAAGGAGTTGGTCTTGGGTTACAGTGAAAACTGTGACTTTTCGCAAAAGGGTGTGACCCCAGCAGCATGGCGAACTTTGATGTCACGCCATGAAGAAACAAATTAGTATAACTCAATGAAATCCAGTCTGTTCAGTACCAGACTTTACAGGCATGATGTCAGACCCGCCCTGAACAGATTGATGTGCCCATTGTCGGGAATACGTACAGCGCCACCTAGTGGCAACAGGAAATGTCATGGCTTTAATTTTGTTGTACTGATTTTCACAGGTTCATCGTGGCCACCTCAAAAGCGGTGAATATCAACATCAGTCCCTCGTGATGCTTCAGTGCAAAAATTGTGACTTTAAACTGAACGGCGCACCCTGGTGGCAACGCTGTTCAACATGAAAGATGAAGTGGCTTTTGAGGGGCTTGCAAGTTTATAGAGGCTTGAAATTTGGCCCACACCTCCAAATGGATGAAGGCTTTGTTGTCATGTGATCATTTTCATTGAATAGCGCGAAATTGCTCCACAGCGCCCCCTACAAAATTTCAAAACAACAGCCCCTGCTCTGTGTTTCATCTATGAGTCTGAAACCTGGTAAGCTTATGGAAAATATCAAGATGTACAAAAAAGTCTCTTGGTGCAATATCCCAAATCCAACAGGAAGTCAGCCATTTTAAAATTAATGTGCAATTTTGGCGACATTTTCCCCTCTTTTCAGGCTTCATACTTTGACGAACTCCTCCAAGGGATTTCATCATATTGAACCATTCTCCAGTGTGTGGAATCTAAAGACCTTTGTGATGTTAAATTGCGAAGCTTTTTACGTTCAAGGAAACGGGGTGGTCATGGCGGCACGTGGAGTTTCAATCACTGGCCAAAAAGCAGTAATCTGCTGTCACTCAAAGACACAAAGTCCAATCTCTCCCAAAGGTCGCAGGCGTGATGAGACTCGAGCTCGGAAATGTTTGTTATGCCCTTTGTCTATAATGGTTAGAGCGCCACCTAGTGGGACGACTATACTCATGGTTGAACCAAATGAAATGTTAGCTGGTGGTTAAATGCATGAATTCCATCAATGTGACATGAGATCGGACGTGCTGGTTTTAGGTGTTGGGCGTGGCTCGACACGCCAGGGTGCGAGGGCCCTCATAACGCTGCTTGCAGCTTTAATTAGGGCCCGAGCACTGACAGTGCGAAGGCCCTATTGTAATTGCTCTGTTTATTATTATTATTATTATTATTATTATTATTATTATTCCGGCAAATGAATTGGCCGTTTGAGGGCCTAAACATGCTCGAAAACTCATGAAATTTTGCACACGCGTCAGGTCTGGTGAAAATTTACGTATTTTAATGTTCCCAGACATGGCCAGGGAAAATTAGCTCAGTAGCGCCACCTAGAAAAATTAAAAACACGAGCCCCCGGTATGGGTATGACCTACAAGTTTGAAAGTCGGTACACCTATATAACGTTCAGAGTCGAACAAAAAAGTCTATTATGGCAATGTCCTAAACCCAACAGGAAGTCCGCCATTTTGGATTGAAGGTGACATTTTGGGTCTGATTTTACCGTTTCCATGCCTTGTACTTTAACGAACTCCTCCTTGGGATTTGGTCCTATAAACTTCAAATTTGGACAGTGTCAACTACACCCTTGTGCCATGTTAAATTGCGGAGCTTTTGAGTTTTCACAATACTATGAGGCCGTGGCGCCATGGCGAATTTCGATGACTCGCCATGAAAATCTTATTGCCTCTCATTCTGTCATACATGTTCCGATCTGGACCAAAGAGCACACATATGATAAGGCTCCACCCCTGAACATATTTCAACTGCCATATTTGACATCAAGGACAGCGCCACCTAGTGGGAACAAGAAATGTCATGTTTTACACTTTGGGGTACAGTATAGTGATGGGTGACATCTGCAGCCTCAAATTTCTCCAGGAAAGCCTTAAGGAGTTGGTCTTGGGTTACAGTGAAAACTGTGACTTTTTGCAAAAGGGTGTGACCCCAGCAGCATGGCGAACTTTGATGTCACGCCATGAAGAAACAAATTAGTATAACTCAATGAAATCCAGTCTGATCAGTACCAGACTTTACAGGCATGATGTCAGACCCGCCCTGAACAGATTGATGTGCCCATTGTCGGAAATACGGACAGCGCCACCTAGTGGCAACAGGAAATGTCATGGCTTTAACTTTGTTGTACTGATTTTCACAGGTTGATCGTGGCCACCTCAAAAGCGGTGAATATCACCATCAGTCCCTCGTGATGCTTCAGTGCAAAAATTGTGACTTTAAACTGAACGGCGCACCCTGGTGGCAACGCGGTTCATCATGAAAGATGAAGTGGCTTTTGAGGGGCTTGGAAAGTTTATAGAGGCTTGAAATTTGGCACACACCTCCAAATGGATGAAGGCATTGTTGTTATGTAACCATTTTCCTTGAATAGCGCAAAATGGCTCCACAGCGCCCCCTACAATATTTCAAAACATCAGCCCCTGCTCTGTGTTTCATCTATGAGTCTGACACTTGGTAAGCTTGTGTAAGATATCAAGATGTACAAAAAAGTCTCTTGGCGCAATATCCCAAATCCAACAGGAAGTCAGCCATTTTAAAATTAATGTGTAATTTTGATGACATTTTCCCCCCTTTTCAGGACTCATACTTTGACGAACTCCTCCAAGGGATTTCATCATATTGAAGCATTCTTCAGTGTGTAGAATCTAAAGACCTTTGTGATGTTAAATTGCGAAGCTTTTTCCGTTCAGGGAAACGGGGTGGTCATGGCGGCACGTAGAGTTTCAATCACTCGCAAAAAGCAGTAATCTGCTGTCACTAAAAACAAAATGTCCAATCTCTCCCAAAGGTCGCAGGTGTGATGAGACTCGAGCTTGGAAATGTTTGTTATGCTATTTGTCAATAATGGTTAGAGCGCCACCTAGTGGCATGACTATAATCCTGGTTGAATAAGATGAAATGTTAGCTGGTGGTTAAAAGCATGAAATCCATCAATGTGACATCACATCGGACGTGCCGGTTTGAGGTGTTGGCAGTGGCTCGACGTGCCGGGGGTGCGAGGGCCCTCATAACGCTGCTTGCAGCTTTAATTATTAGGGCCCGAGCACTGACAGTGCGAAGGCCCTATTGTAATTGCTCTGTTTATTATTATTATTATTATTATTATTATTATTATTATTATTATTATTTCGGCAAATGAATCGGCCTTTTGAGGGCCTAAACATGCTCAAAAACTCATGAAATTTTGCACACGCGTCAGGTCTGGTGAAAATTTACGTATTTTAATGTTCTCAGACATGGCCAGGGAAAATTAGCTCAGTAGCGCCACCTAGAAAAATGAAAAACGCGAGCCCCCGGTATGGGTATGACCTACATGTTTGAAAGTCGGTACACCTATATAACGTACAGAGTCGAACAAAAAAGTCTATTATGGCAATGTCCTAAACCCAACAGGAAGTCCGCCATTTTGGATTGAAGGTGACATTTTGGGTCTGATTTTACCGTTTCCATGCCTTGTACTTTAACGAACTCCTCCTTGGGATTTGGTCCTATAAACTTCAAATTTGGACAGTGTCAACTACACCCTTGTGCCATGTTAAATTGCGGAGCTTTTGAGTTTTCACAATACTATGAGGCCGTGGCGCCATGGCGAATTTCGATGACTCGCCATGAAAATCTTATTGCCTCTCATTTTGTCATACATTTTCTGACCTTGACCAAAGTGAACACATATGATAAGGCTCCACCCCTGAACATATTTCAACTGCCATATTTGACACCAGGGACAGCGCCACCTAGTGGGAACAGGAAATGTCATGTTTTACACTTTGGGGTACAGTATAGTGATGGGTGACACCTGCAGCCTCAAATTTCTCCAGGAAAGCCTTAAGGAGTTGGTCTTGGGTTACAGTGAAAACTGTGAGTTTTCGCAAAAGGGTGTGACCCCAGCAGCATGGCGAACTTTGATGTCACGCCATGAAGAAACAAATTAGTATAACTCAATGAAATCCAGTCTGTTCAGTACCAGACTTTACAGGCATGATGTCAGACCCGCCCTGAACAGATTGATGTGCCCATTGTCGGGAATACGTACAGCGCCACCTAGTGGCAACAGGAAATGTCATGGCTTTAATTTTGTTGTACTGATTTTCACAGGTTCATCGTGGCCACCTCAAAAGCGGTGAATATCAACATCAGTCCCTCGTGATGCTTCAGTGCAAAAATTGTGACTTTAAACTGAACGGCGCACCCTGGTGGCAACGCGGTCCACCATGAAAGATGAAGTGGCTTTTGAGGGGCTTGGATAGTATATAGAGGCTTTAAATTTAGCACACCCCTCCAAATGGATGAAGGCTTTGTTGTCATGTGATCATTTATATTGAATAGCGCGAAATGGCTCCACAGCGCCCCCTACAAAATTTCAAAACCACAGCCCCAGCTCTGTGTTTTATGTATGAGTCTGAAACCTGGTAAGCTTATAGGAGATATCAAGATGTACAAAAAAGTCTCTTGGAGCAATATCCAAAATCCAACAGGAAGTCAGCCATTTTAAAATTAATGTGCAATTTTGGCAACATTTTCCCCTCTTTCCAGGCACCGTTCTTTGACGAACTCCTCCAAGGGATTTCATCAGATTGGACCGATCTGAAGTTTGTGGAATCTAAAGACCTTTGTGATGTTAAATTGCGAAGCTTTTTACGTTCAGGGAAAAGGGGTGGTTATGGCGGCACTTAGAGTTTGAATCACTCGCCAAAAAGCAGTAATCTGCTGTCACTCAAAAACACAATTTCCAATCTCTCCCAAAGGTCGCAGGCGTGATGAGACTCGAGCTCGGAAATGTTTGTTATGCCATTTGTACATAATGGTTAGAGCGCCACCTAGTGGAACGACTAACTAATCATGAATGAATGAGTTGAAATGTTAGCTGGTGGTTAAATGCATGAATTCCATCAATGTGACATCAGATCGGAGGTGCTGGTTTTAGGTGTTGGGCGTGGCTCGACGTGCCGGGGGTGCGAGGGCCCTCATAACGCTGCTTGCAGCTTTAATTATTATTATTATTATTATTTCGGCAAATGAATTGGCCGTTTGAGGGCCTAAACATGCTCGAAAACTCATGAAATTTTGCACACGCGTCAGGTCTGGTGAAAATTTACGTATTTTAATGTTCTCAGACATGGCCAGGGAAAATTAGCTCAGTAGCGCCACCTAGAAAAATGAAAAACGCGAGCCCCCGATATGGGTATGACCTACATGTTTGAAAGTCGGTACACCTATATAACGTTCAGAGTCGAACAAAAAAGTCTATTATGGCAATGTCCTAAACCCAACAGGAAGTCCGCCATTTTGGATTGAAAGTGACATTTTGGCTCTGATTTTACCGTTTCCATGCCTCGAACTTTAATGAACTCCTCCTTGGGGTTTGATTTCATAACCTTCATATTTGGTCAGTGCCAACTACACCCTTGTGCCATGTTAAATTGCGGAGCTTTTGAGTTTTCACAATACCATGAGGCCGTGGCGCCACGGCGAATTTCGATGACTCGCCATGAAAATCTTATTGCCTCTCATTTTGTCATACATTTTCTGACCTTGACCAAAGTGAACACATATGATAAGGCTCCACCCCTGAACATATTTCAACTGCCATATTTGACATCAAGGACAGCGCCACCTAGTGGGAACAGGAAATGTCATGTTTTACACTTTGGGGTACAGTATAGTGATGGGTGACATCTGCAGCCTCAAATTTCTCCAGGAAAGCCTTAAGGAGTTGGTCTTGGGGTACAGTGAAAACTGTGGCTTTTCACGAAAGGGTGTGACCTCAGCAGCATGGCGAACTTTGATATCTCGCCATGAAGAAACAAATTAGTATAACTCCATGAAATCCAGTCTGATTAGTACCAGACTTTACAGGCATGATGTCACACCCGCCCTGAACAGATTGATGTGCCCATTGTCAGGAATACGGACAGCGCCACCTAGTGGGAACAGGAAATGTCATGTCTTACACTTTGTTGTACTGATTTTCACAGGTTCATAGTGGCCACCTCAAAAGCGGTGAATATCACCATCAGTCCTTGATGATGCTTTAGTGCAAAAATTGTGACTTTAAACTGAACGGCGCACCCTGGTGCCAACGCTGTTCACCATGAAAAATGAAGTGGCTTTTGAGGGGCTTGGAAAGTTTATAGAGGCTTGAAATTTGGCGCACACCTCCATTGTGCTTAAGGCTTTGTTGTTATGTGATCATTTTCATTGAATAGCGCAAAATGGCTCCACAGCGCCCCCTACAAAATTTCAAAACCACAGCCCCAGCTCTGTGTTTTATGTATGAGTCTGAAACCTGGTAAGCTTATAGGAGATATCAAGATGTACAAAAAAGTCTCTTGGAGCAATATCCCAAATCCAACAGGAAGTCAGCCATTTTAAAATTAATATGTAATTTTTGTGACATTTTCCCCTCTTTCCAGGCACCGTTCTTTGACGAACTCCTCCAAGGGATTTCATCAGATTGAACCAATCTCCAGTGTGTGGAATCTAAAGACCTTTGTGATGTTAAATTGTGAAGGTTTTTACGTTCAGGGAAACGGGGTGGTCATGGCGGCATGTGGAGTTTCAGTCACTCGCCAAAAAGCAGTAATCTGCTGTCACTCAAAATCAAAATGTCCAATATGTCCCAAAGGTCGCAGGCGTGATGAGACTCGAGCTCGGAAATGTTTGTTATGCCATTTGTCAGTAATGGTTAGAGCGCCACCTAGTGGGACAACTATAATCATGATTGAATGAGATGAAATGTTAGCTGGTGGTTGAATGCATGAATGTCATTAATGTGACATCAGATCGGAGGTGCTGGTTGTAGGTGTTGGGCGTAGCTCGACGCGATGGGGTGCGAGGGCCCTCATAACGCTGCTTGCAGCTTTAATTATTATTATTATTATTATTCACCCCAAACAAGGGCCTTTTTGAGGGCCTAAACATGCTCAAAAACTCATGAAATTTTGCACACATGCCAGGTCTGGTGAAAAATTTTGTATTTTAATGGTTTTACTTATGAGCACTGGGAAATGGCTCTAGAGCGCCACCTATGCCTTGTTAAATGCAGCCCTACGACCACATGGTTTGAGCTACATGTATGAAATTTGGCACACATGTGTATCATTCCAAGACGAACAAAAAAGTCTGTGGGCCCATTTACGCAAACCCAACAGGAAGTCCGCCATTTGGAAGAGAAGGTGACATTTTGGCTCTAATTTTGCCATTTCCATGCCTCGAACTTTAACGAACTCCTCCTTGGGATTTGGTCCTATAAACTTCAAATTTGGACAGTGTCAACTACACCCTTGTGCCATGTTAAATTGCGGAGCTTTTGAGTTTTCACAATACCATGAGGCCGTGGCGCCATGGCGAATTTCGATGACTCGCCATGAAAATCTTATTGCCTCTCATTTTGTCATACATTTTCTGACCTTGACCAAAGTGAACACATATGATAAGGCTCCACCCCTGAACATATTTCAACTGCCATATTTGACATAAGGGCCAGCGCCACCTAGTGGGAACAGGAAATGTCATGTTTTACACTTTGGGGTACAGTATTGTGATGGGTGACATCTGCAGCCTCATATTTCTCCAGGAAAGCCTTAAGGAGTTGGTCTTGGGGTACAGTGAAAACTGTGAGTTTTCGCGAAAGGGTGTGACCCCAGCAGCATGGCGAACTTTGATGTCTCGCCATGAAGAAACAAATTAGTATAACTCAATGAAATCCAGTCTGATCAGTACCAGACTTTACAGGCGTGATGTCAGACCCGCCCTGAACAGATTGATGTGCCCATTGTCAGGAATATGAAGAGCGCCACCTAGTGGGAACAGGAAATGTCATGTCTTACACTTTGTTGTACTGATTTTCACAGGTTCATCGTGGCCACCTCAAAAGCGGTGAATATCAACATCAGTCCCTCGTGATGTTTCAGTGCAAAAATTGTGACTTTAAACTGAACGGCGCACCCTGGTGGCAACGCTGTTCACCATGAAAGATGAAGTGGCTTTTGAGGGTCTTGGCAAGTTTATAGAGGCTTGAAATTTGGCACACACCTCCAATGTGATGAAGGCTTTGTTGTCATGTGATCATTTTCATTGAATATCACAAAATGGCTCCACAGCGCCCCCTACAAGATTTCAAAACCACAGCCCCAGCTCTGTGTTTTATGTATGAATCTGAAACCTGGTAAGCTTATGGAAAATATCAAGATGTACAAAAAAGTCTCTTGGAGCAATATCCCAAATCCAACAGGAAGTCAGCCATTTTAAAATTAATGTGCAATTTTGGCAACATTTTCCCCTCTTTTCAGGCATCGTTCTTTGACGAACTCCTCCAAGGGATTTCATCAGATTGGACCGATCTGCAGTTTGTGGAATCTAAAGACCTTTGTGATGTTAAATTGCGAAGCTTTTTACATTCAGGGAAACGGGGTGGTCATGGCGGCACGTAGAGTTTCAATCACTCGCCAAAAAGCAGTAATCTGCTGTCACTGAAAGACACAATGTCCAATCTCTCCCAAAGCTCATAGGCGTGATGAGACTTGAGCTCAGAAATGTTTGTTATGCCATTTGTACATGATGGTTAGAGCGCCACCTAGTGGAACGACTAACTAATCATGAATGAATGAGTTGAAATGTTAGCTGGTGGTTAAATGCATGAATTCCATCAATGTGACATCAGATCGGACGTGCTGGTTTTAGGTGTTGGGCGTGGCTCGACGCGCCGGGGGTGCGAGGGCCCTCATAACGCTGCTTGCAGCTTTAATTTGTTTTGTTTCTGATTCTGATTAAGCCAGACAAGTAGGCCACTGGGACAGTTTGGCAGTATCCTTTGCGTGTCTTTAGACTTGGACTAGTGTCCAAAACACTAGATCAGCAAAAATGTCAGAATATACACTCTTTTCCTCATTAATGATGCCTAATGATGAAAAACTAAGGATTCTACACTTGCCATTTTATCCTTTTATAAAGAGTTAGATTTTTAGAGAAAAACAAATTAAACTTTCGTCTGATCAAAGTGAAACATAAATTTGAGTTATAGGGTAATCGATCAGTAAACAGACAGGACTGCATTAGATGGGAAAACTGAACCACAGTGTGCTCCACTGTTTTCTAAATGTATGCTATAGTGCAAACGTCATGCAGCAATATATTTTATTAATAATATTACGGAGATATAAATGATATAAATGTGACAATGAGAAGATGAATCATATCAGAATTTTTTCCCTTTTTCTTTTGTGAATTCTGTGATTAAGTTTAAAAACTGGAATCTGCTTTTCAAAGCTTTGGTCTTAACTGATTACAGGCTGTTTCCTAGCTGTGATTTTTGGTCATTAGTTTGTTTCTTTTTTTGAAATTGTATTTGCAATGTGTTTTATGCTTTACTATTTTCATTATATAGCAAGTAACATTAAGTAAAATTCAAATTATCAGTACGGTACGCGGATTCTAAATTTAATACAGATAAATCTTATAAATTTTGGAAAATTAGTTTTTTCATTAGATTAACGGAATTAAGACTGGACTTCGGTCTTCAGTACTGTTTGGAGGGCTGCGTGTGCCCCAAGACTCCTGGGTCCTCTGTCTGCCTCTGGCACCTGAGGAGCATTATTGAGTACAAACACAAACACTAATGCACATGTTTACCATATTTTTTTCATTTCTTTTTCAGGTATTGCTTGTTTTTTGTAGTAATCGTGAGCGAGATTAAAGAGATCAGCAATAAGGTCTCCATCCTCTCCAGTTGCTACAAATACTTACATGCATCAATATCATCTTCAGAAATTATTTTAATTAAAATTCCACCTGGTCTCATCTCTGTGTTTCTGTAACATAAATAACGAGCCTACATTTTCCTCATGACACCAGCAATCAGCTCATCTTTCTACATCTATTCTTTCTTTGTTTTGTCTCTTTGTTCCTTCTGTTCTTATAGCTGCTTTTGTGTCTTTCTCCTTTCAGGAGTTTTGTTTTCACATTAACATTTTGGATGCTTTATCTCTTTCTAGGAAATTTTGGTAGGCCTTGGGTTGGTACGCCTTTTCAGTTATCTAACTATAAATAATAATGATTATGCTAACCAGTACTGGACATGGAGATGGACAGGGGCATGCCCAGAGGGGGGCGTAAAATATGATTGGTTCCTACTTATGCCCTGCTCAAGGAATGCTTTTGGACTGGAGTACTGCTAAATGTGCAGTATCCAGTGCCCACTAGATGACAGCATAGATAGAATCATATTGAAATTTAATGAGAACATTTAGTTAGGTTATTTTACTGAACTACAGATTTAACGTACTTCAGTATTCTGCATCTACTTCTCTAAAATTTGGATGCAAATGTTTTACTTTATACCCCATACACCATTTAATTTAAAGCTGTAGCTAGTAATTTATTATTTGCACATTTGAAAGTAAAAAACTCTAATAATTAATTATGATGTATATAAGTAGTATTTACATTAATGAATCCAATATTAAGGAGGATTATGGCTTTTACTCACCCGCTTCTTTCACCACTTTGCAAAACAGTGTTGTTCACACGTATAACACTATTTGTGGGAGTGTAAAGGGTCGCATATGAGCTCAGAAATCATGACCAGTGTTTGACATACCGGTTTCGTTCTCTTGATGTTAAATAGTGTTATTCTTCACCCCCCCCTCCCCCACACACACCCCGGAAAAAAAACCCGCAGGATGTGGCAGGATGGGTTAGTTTCGATTATGCATGTACATCCGTCCCCAGATAGCAAGGAAACATTGAAACACTGTTGAGTCAATATCAGATCTCCCCCGTACTTTGAGGTGGTGTGTTCGAGTTCATTTGGAAGGGAAACGTGGATAAAAAAAAAGAAAAAGAAAAAAAAATCTGATAAATACTTGGCTGAAAATTGGGACATTTTCAGGAAAACACGGTGTACATTAAACACTGTATCATAAAATTCTTTACGATTTAAGGGGGAACATGTTTGTTGTGTTTTCATTAAGAAAAGTCCTTTCAGTCACCACTTTTTATTTTCCGATAACACTTGAAGGCAGCATCAGGAAACCAGTTGATCAAGACGAGCAAGTTGTTGTTGTTGCCTGAACGTCAAATGTCGCTACTAAACTTTTTCACCCTCCTTAACAAACAAAAGTCAGCTGACTGTCGATGATCCAAGGTGTTACACAAACAGGTGTGGCTCATAATGTGGAGAAATGAAAACGAAACTTAACATTTGTGACCGGGCAGTTTAATTACTGAGTGGGTATGTAGTTATTTCAGCAGGTCCACTCGAGGCGTGGTATTGGGAGCTTGTTAATTTCTACAACAGCTGGACTGCGGGCTTCAGATCCATCCTGTTCTTGTTTCCTTTGCGCAGATAAAGGTGAGACCTCCGCGAGGACCTGAACACAACACACAGAGAAGAAGAAGATGTCTGAGGCAAGGTAAGGCGGCTCATGGTGCACGGAAAACTTTTAGAGTGCATGTAGTAAAATACATATATGTACTGATTAAGTGACAGACTAGAACAAAACACGGAAGAAACTATTTTAAAGACACACCCAGCGACTTTAAAGGAATCGTTGGAGGAACAGGACCACTTTACTTCTACGTATCTACTCGTTCACTTTAATCAGCTGCAGTTCCGGTTACATCCAAGTTTTTATGTTAGATTTTATTTTAAAAACTTGTGATGGGACTGCTGGTTTTTACACGAAAACGTGTCTCTTTGTTAGCGGTTAGACTTTTAGCTTTTTCATATTTTAATCTTTTAAACCTAAAAAAAAAAAAAAAAGTAAAAAGTACAAATATGCAATATTTGTACTTCCCCCCCCGAAAAGGTAAAGACTCTTTACACTATTTAAAACTGGCAAGTTTATTTACAGCAAGGAATGAATAAAATAAAACCTGTACAATAATTTTGGCATGTAATACGTGTTCATAAATTATGTAAAGTATGTTCAAAGGACTGCACGGTGGTTAACACTGTTGCCTCACAGCAAGACGTTTCTGAGTTCAGTTCCACCACATTTCCCGTGACCTGACACTGAGTGCACTGTTTAAATTTAAGACCAAAGGGAACATATGGTTAATCTTTGCAGTAGAGTCTTGTAAATAAACATCATACAGTGCTGTTGCTTTTGAAGCATTAGGAAGAACATCACAAGTTTTCATTCAAAATATGGTTAGTTAGCCTCAATTTAGATCAAGGTGGTATACAGTTTAAAATACTGTTTGCGTCAAAATGTCCATAACAATTTTGGGCATCACAGGACAGTCTGAGGTGCAACCTGGTGGTGTCGGATGGACAGAAACATATTTTATGACTATTTTTTATTTAACCGTAGGTAATTCCATTGGGACTCAGTGTGTAATCTACAAGAGAGACCTGCTTCATAAACATAATGACCCAGAGATCTTCTTTTGATTAAGGTTAAGCGAATGTGGAGCCTGTCAGTGGTATCAGTTCCTTCATCTTACAGGAACTGCCTCCATACTCTCGCCCCATAAGGCCAGTCATTGTCGTGCAGCAGGAGAACCCTAGGATCCATATGGATACATAATGGCTGCCAGGGTGTCATTTTTGAGCCTGTGGAGGTGTTAGAAAAATGACAAATGACAAATGGAGACCAAACAGAGGTGTAAAGCTTTACTTTACCTTGCAAGAGGAGTAACAGCATATATAGAGTCTATGCAGTATATACAGAAACATAAATTAGTCTGTCCGTCCCTCTTTATACACAGTGTTGGGAAGGTTACTTTTAAAATGTATTCCACTACAGATTACAGAATACATGCCCAAAAATGTATTTTGTAACATATTCCATTACATTACTTAATGAGAGTAACGTATTCTGAATACTTGGGATTACTTAATATGTTATCATGATTTTTATAACTACATGAATGTACTATTGCTGTGTGATTTATTACTATTACTTAAGGTTACTCGCCATACCAATTATTCTGCATGTGTATAAAACAGGTCCGCGGCTCCGAATCATAGTAAACCGACCTCTGGCTAATACGTCGGGCTCGTAGCCGAAAACTAGCTTTACTTTGTTGTCTGGGTCGACTTTGCTAGTGACAGACAGAGAGAGGCGTTGAAAGGCTTTGGAGGAAAACACGAACACAGCGTACAGTCGAGTCTTAATAGCTTACTTACAACTGGGCTCATCAGGCTCTCTTTTTGGCTGCAGTGGTTATTATTATATTTGCATGCTTCCATCTCAGGTTTCTGCTCGGTGACAGCTCGTACTTTTCGACTGTCCTTTTTCTTCCTCCTTCACGCTCACAGACACATAACGGGTATGGCAGTCCATTCTCCCTGCAGCACTGACTACACTGCCCATGAGGCTACATTCTGTAGGGCTATGCCTGTAACACTCTGGCTATTATCTTCATATTAGATCATTTTTTGAATAATCATTTAAAACCAATTTTTCACGTCATTATGCGGGCCACAAATAGAGCTGACATGGGCCGCGAGATTGAGACACAGGCATTAGAGCCTCTTAATGCGTGTTTTGTTTGGGTTTCCACAGGCGTGGACTTACCAAAAATAGAGAGGGCATAGCCTAACATATGAAACAGGAAAAGGCCGCTGTGTAATCCATTTATTTCAACAAAGTAACTGTATTCTGAATGCCACCTTTTTAAACGGTAACTGTAACAGAATACAGTTACTCATATTTTGTATTTTAAATACGTAACGCTGCTACATGTATTCCATTACTCCCCAACACTGTTTATACACTTAGCCCCACTCCCTAGTGACACAACATAAAGAATTCCTTCCCCATATGAGGAGATGTTTAAACAAGAGAAACTAGTGGGAGAAAATGTGTTTGCGACGAGTGTTAGCTATGTTTAGCTGGTTCATCATGTATTGTATAGCACAACTGATTGAAAATCAAATATTGCATAACTCTTCCAGCATTTTTCATCAAAAGGTCTGTGTATCCCTCCATGGATATGCCTCCCCAGACCCACCACCAAACTGGTCATGCTGAACAATGCTCTCCAAGGCTTCTCCAGACCCTTTCATGTTTGTCACATGAGCTCTAATCTATGAAAAGCATAGGATACCAATGGTGGACCTGCAATTTCTGGTATTAAATGGCAAATGGCAGTAAGGCTCCATGGTACCAGGCAATGAGTACAGGGCCCACCAGAGAACTTCAGGCTCTTAGGCCCCCCTCATGAGGTCTGTTTCTGATTGTTTGATCAGAGAAATTCACGCTTGTCTCCTGTTAAAGGTCATATTGGGGATCTAACTGGGCTTGTCCGATTCCTACTTGCAAAAAGGAACATATACCAGTCCTGCTGATGGGTTGAGGGCAGTTAGAAAAGATGAGGAGGGTAAAGATTTTATCTTTATCAGAAAAGAAATTATGAAATCTACATTGATTATTTATTTACTTGTTTTTTTCATTCATTCATGTAAATACTCTGCAGTTGGTTTTTATTACGGTAAATCTTAACTGGATCTAATGTTTTCATTGGGTTAGGGTTAAATTTAAAATACAAATGGCAAATTCAGTTAAGATGTTATTAATATTAACTAAAATCTTGTAGCAACATTGTGATGCCTAAAATATGCTTCTAGTGATAACTTTAGATAAATGGATATATTCCCCTAACTAAACTACTATTACATTGTCTAGATCATAGGTGTTAAACTCCACTCCTCGAGGGATAGTGTCCTGAAACTTTTCTGTGTGTCCCTGCTGCAACACACCTTAATAAAATTAGTAGGTCATTAACAAGACTCGATAGAACTTGACTGCATGCTAAGGTGGCAGTTCAGCCATTTGATTCATGTTACAGCAGCTCATGAGTGAATGAACATGGTGCAATAACAGTACTTTTAGAAGTACAATTTTCCAAACACTTACATTTACTTAAATTTATTTAACATTACTTGAGTAGGGTAAGATTTGCCACTTCTGCATGCAGTCGAGTTCTATAGAGTCTTGCTAATGACCAGGTGTGTTGCAGTGGGGTCACATTTAAAAGTTTCAGGACAGCAGCCGTCAAGGACTGGAGTTCGACACCTCTAGTCTAGATGGTCATTTATCACACCAATGCAAAAAAACCAAAAGAAAAACAAAACCATTTTAGTACTTTTTGGCAACTGGAGAGCAATAGATCAACAGATCAATGCCTGTGAAGTACTTTAAATCTTAGTAGAGTCTCTACTCCCATAAAATCTGTAATTCATATGTTTATTTTCTTAATCACTTGTCTAGGTAAGGATTTAAAATTCATTAATTATTCACACAAAACCCAGTATTACATATATCAACACTCAAAATTTGACATTTATTAAATATGTTGAAATGTCATCTTTACAACCATGTTTTATTGTGGAATTTTAGTTCAGAGCCTCATCATAAATTCTGCTAGTATGCTTATCTTATCTGCTCTCTGCTCTGCTCAACCCCATGCTCTTCCTGCATACCTGTTGAAGTTATCACGTGTATGTGGGATGACCCTATCAGAGCGTTAGGTGTTTGTTCAGATAAGTGGATGTAGCCAGAGCAAAAAAATTATGCAACACATATCTAATGAGAAAAATATCTGAACAGTACTTACTATTACCTTTGGAGACACTGTTAATGGTTATGTGACCTTAACCCAACTGTATTAACGTAAAACTTCATGAAATTGAGTAAAATGCTTTTCATTGAGGGTTTAAATTTTTTTTTTAAGTTTTAAAAAAAACTTTTATCTTTGCAGATTATATATAACAAGCAGGAAATAAAACCATATTTAGGTGGGTAGGAACTCTAACCATACCATTTCTTTTTTTGAATTTTTTCATTGTCAATTATGTAAATTCTGTGTTTGTTGGTCATCATAAATCCATTTACATGAGGACATGGTCTTGGAAACACCGTGTGGAGTTAGCATGTTCTCCCTGTGTTTGCATGCGCTTTCTTCAGATACTCTGGCTTCCTCCCAGAGTCCAAAGACATGCAGTCAGTGGGGTTAGGTTAATTGGTAACTCTAAATTGTTCATAAGTGTGAATGGCTGCCTGTTCCTATGTGTTAGCCCTGCAACAGGCTGGTGAACTGTCTAGTGTGTATTATGCTGCGGTAGGCTCCAGCCCCCCGATAAAGGATAAGTGGAAGAGATAGATTTATTATGTACTACCAAGTACGGAGAGTTATAACATGATAAAAACAAAGTTAAAAGAAAGCAGCAAAGGGTATGTTCTGGTATGTGATATGATAAGTTTTTCTTAGCCATTCCTTTAAAATGTGATTTTTAAAAAAGAAACCATAAAAAAACTCTGGATTTTTTTCTTTTTCCAGCTGATAATTGAAGTCAACAAAAACCTCAGGATGTCAGAAACAAGGTAAAGTAAAAAACAAAACAGTTATGCTGAAGTATTAGCAAAAATGGTAATACTTAAATCTACTATATTAACAAAAATAATCACAGTCATATTCTAAGGATATTCAAATATGGAACAAGTCCAGATGTTTTTTCTACTGTCAACACATAACACATATACATAGGGAAATCAAAGACTGCAATGAATTATATGTATTTATTGTAGCTTCATACACTGTAATCACAACACTATACCACAAGAGGACAGTATTTGAAAGACTTCCAGATCCTTTATCTTACACCCCAGCAGCTTTTACCTAATGCTGTCAAAGGAAACCTATATAAGAAATCAAATGCATATCTCACCTTGGACAACACAGGGACAGCGTTAAAAACAGAGGTGTGACTGTCAGCATTTTTACACACCAGAGAAGGAGAAAGGACGGTCTGTAAGGGATACAAGTTACAATTTACACTTTCACTACTATCACTTTTAGATAAATCTGTGTTTTAAATATGCAGACATCCGTCTTATTATCATGAATCAAGGAAGAGCATTTCAATTTCATTGCTGAATTTGCATTAGCAATTATAAAGTCATATTACTGGCAGTGGCTGAATCATATCATAGAATACTTTGAATTCAATTCAATTCAATTTTATTTATATAGCGCCAAATCACAACAACGGTCGCCTCAAGGCGCTTTATATTGCACAGTAGATTGTACAAAAATAGATACAGAGAAAAACCCAACAATCATATGACCCCCTATGAGCAAGCAATTTGGTGGCAGTGGGAAGGAAAAACTCCCTTTTAACAGGAAAAAACCTCCGGCAGAACCAGGCTCAGGGAGGGGCGGGGCCATCTGCTGCGACCGGTTGGGGTGAGAGAACCCTTTTAGCACCCTGAGTTCTATTAGTAATTTAAATTTGGTTATTACTGCTCTTTGGGACCTTGGGGGTGCCTGTTGATATATCAGTCAATAAATAAGAGTATTCAGAAAGCGCAACTCCTCCCGATGGGCAAGAGCTATACTAAAACTTTTTTTTAATACAGTGGGATCAAGGTCAAGATTTAGTGAAAAAAGGAAACTGAAATCTGTCTTTAAACAACAACAAAAATTCTTCTTCAGATATTCATGTACATGCAGATGATGTTTTAAAACATACTTATTGCAATTCAAACATGTACAAAAGTAGCATTATTCTTCCATTGCCCTGTGTCCCATTCAGATTTAGTTAATAGAGGAATTTGTTAACTAGCCCTAAGGTCTAAGGGTAAACCGTCTTTTACGCTTCATTTTACTGAACACTGAGGTGTTTTGTGTCATTAAATAAAGAGTAGAGGAAAACCCAGGAGTACAGGAGTTCAATACTTCCGGCTGTCACTGTCAGTATAGGGTTTTCAACCATGTATTAGAAATAACCATTTTATTTACAGTTATTTATTTGTCCAATTGTCCTGCTTGAAAAAAACGAAAGAAAAAAGAAATTCAAATTATTCTGATGGTAAATGTTAAAAATTCTGATTCACTGAAATACATAGCAGTAAACAATTTACTGTGCATGTTTCAGTAAATGAGGCAAATTGTTGTTTTGTGTTATAGCAAAAGGTTCAACGAGGCCTTGTGCACATACATCACAGAAACATTAGGCCACATTGAGACAGTAGGAACTTTCTGCAAGACATTCCCTAAATGGATGGAAGCAAGGAAGACTGAGTTGGAAAAGCTCAACAAGATGTTGAGTCCAGAGAGCAAACATGCAGAGTTGGAGAAGGAGCTGGACGAAGTGTTAAAAAACACTTTGGATGGTCTGGAGAAGCTTGACCTCTTCTTGGATGCAGTGGAGAAGCTTGCAGTGACCTCACTGAATGTGTTCACTCAAAACCAGGTGGTACAGCTGCCCAAACACAGTGAACATGTTCAAATTGTCATCATACATGCAAAACTGATCTGCCCTCTGCTACTGGAGTTTAAAAGAGATGCAAAAGTCTTCTTCCTTCCCAAACTTCAGAATTTGGAGGTGCTGAAATATCAGTTTGACAGATACGTACAAGTCTCCAAGATAATCTGTGACAGATTTGAAAAAAGGTAAACGACATCATGAACAACAGAATTCCTCTGATTCAAATAAAAAAGAAACTATGCACTTTATATAAAACATTAACATATTTCATATTGTGTCTCTAAAATCAGCATCAGTGCCTTTCCCTTGATGATGAATGAAGTTCACATAGACATCAACACTGATTTGCCTGAAAGTGACATACAAGACATGCTTTGTCGTATTAACCAGCTCAATGAAATCCGGTAGGAATGTCTTAATTACGTTGTTAGACCTCCCTCATGTTTGCTAGAAAGTACATTTTATAAGAAATATGTCATTTTATTCTTTTCAACAGCCTTGATTTTGTAGGCCATAATGACAAAGTGAAAAGATGCTTTTAGACAGTGTTGTGAAGGTTACTTTTAAAATATATTCCACTACAGATTATAGAATACATGCCCCAAAATGTATATTGTAACCTATTCCGGTAAGTTATTCAATGTGAGTAACATTCTGAATACTTTGGATTACTTAATATATTGTCATGCTTTTTACAACTACATGAGTGTATTATTGCTGTGTGATTTTATTACTATTACTGAAGGCTACTTGCCACTGAGCTAACATTGTTAACTGGCGTTAGGTCATAGACTTTCAGAACTGCACATGATTATTTGCAGCTAGCAGGTTGTTAATGCTGTCCATCAAGTCTATGAACTAACCTCAGCTAACGCCAGCTATCAATTTTAGCTTGGTGGCGAGTAGCCTTCAGTAATAGTAATAACTCACACAGCAATAGCACATCGAAAACCCTGAAGTGGCACATAACCCAGGTAGCTACCACAACTAAAACAAGGTAGCAGCAGTAGGCTAACGTAAGTAAACAACTTACTTAGATGTTTCTTTAGGTTGGAGTCTTTTGACGCTGAGAGCAGCTTGGTTTCTGGCAAACAGAGTTTGCATTGAACGGTCAGATTTTGCCCACCGCTTTTTTGTTTAAATATGAAATGGTGTCGGAATTTCCGTGTAAGAAATGCATTCCTGTTCATGCACTGCTGGCTCCTTTGTGCTAGTTAGGGTTTTGCCAATGTGTGGAATTACCAAAATTAGAGAGGGGATAGCTGAACATATGAAACAGGAAAAGACCTCTGTATAATCCATTTATTTCAACAAAGTAACTGTATACTAATTATCACCTTTTTAAACGCTAACTGTAACGGAATACAGTTACTCATATTTTGTATTTTAAATACCTAACACCAGTACATGTATTCTGTTACTCCCCAATGCTGCTTTTAGATATATTTTTCTATTTACCTATAACCTCAGGTTTCAACAGTCTACTTGTGTCTGCCACTGAGAAGCTATCGTTGTTTTTTGTTTTATTGAGCCAGGAAGTCTTTCCACTGTTCTAGGGAATGTTTGAAGCTTTTGAAATTTATTTGAAGCTCGATCTGTATTTCACTTTAAATTTATCATGGATATCTACAGAGATTTTGCTACTGTTGATTTTCTGAGCTGGACTCATGTTCTTGATATATCTCAATCATCTTTATAGACAAAAGGACATATTTGAACCACATGCAAATCTATCCATCCATTTTCCTCCACTTATCTAATTCAGTTTAGCAGGGGGATTGGAGCCTATCCCAGCTACCATAGGGCAAGTGCAGGGTACACCCTCGACAAATCGCCAGTCTGTCACATTGTTTTCAAATTTAAAAAATAAATATTTTAATTTTATGAGAATATTTTATTTTTATTTTAAATGTAAATATTTTGTTTTTATTTTATTTTACATTGTTCTTGTCTACTTTTTAACTAATCACTCTCAATTAACAGAATAAAATAAAGTTTAAAACTTTCCTCTTCTTTACTAAGAATGGACACAAACTTCCGGATGGTGTTTTTATTCCAGGAAAAGTCCTGTTCTGGCTTCATCAAAGAGGTCCAAAACCGACAGCCGAGGATGCTGAAGTTTCTAGAAGACCTGGAGCAGTGTGCTGTTCAGTTAGATAGAATGAATAAGGGAGCAAAAATCTCTAGCATAACAGGCAGCTCAGTGGGAGCAGTTGGATGTGTGCTGTCCATTGTTGGTTTGGCGTTAAGTCCTGTAACAGCAGGCGCATCTCTGGGTCTGTTAATAGGTGGGACAGCAATGGGAATCTTGAGTGGAACCAACAGTGCTGTGACCACATTCACAGAGATTGGAGTTAATCACAAGCAGAGAAACAAAGCCAATGATGTACTCCAAAAGTTCAGGAAAGATGTGCAAAGTATTCAGGATTGTCTGGGAGAGGTAATCAATCAACCAACTGCTGACATAGAAATGGGTTTTTATAAAGATATGTTCAGTGGCTTTAAACAAGTTTGGTCAGTTGGACAGAGGATTCGATCACTGGTTAAAGATGCTTCAGATGTTAAATTGATAAAATCTAAAAACCTGATTGCAGGTTCTGGCAAGATGGTGGCTCAGGAAAGTAAAGCATTAAGTAATGCACCCAAGATGGCTTCGGAAATCCCAGAAGTGGGTCAGGCAGCATTCAAAGGTTCCCTTGCTCTCTCTAAGACAGCCAGAGCTGGTGCAATTGCACTAAATGCTTTATTTCTTGGCATGGACATCTACTCCATTTGTCAAGACAGCATCAGTCTGGCTAAAGCCAACAAAACTGAAATCTCACAATTCATCAGAGCAAGAGCTGCACTTTGGAGCTCAGAAATAGACTCATGGCAAAAGATCTGTAACTCTCTGAATGAAGGTCTGAAGACAGAAGACAAAAAGAAAGCTTTCCTAGAGATTCCATTTTATACAGCGATGAAGAGACAAGTACAGAAAAAACAGTCTGTGTCTTTTGAGAACAAACAAAGGGACAGAGAACTGAAATTCCAAAAAGAATTTTATTTAATTATGGTGGTTCTAGGAGGCTTATTAGGGTTTGCTGCATGGGTCTGTGGCGCATTTAGCAATTAGACATGAGAGTACTTAAGGTGAGGCCAAAGAGTATAAAAGTGTGCCACTTTGTCTTTGGTCTTAGTGGCTAGTGTGTGGACCTATGTGGAAATTCTGACTGATTTCTTGAGCTATACTCTCTTTCTTGGTCAGGACCAAAGTTTTGCTAACATCTTTCTTGAAATAGCAGCGTAGCAATATTAATTTAGACTTTGTAATAATTTGTTTTGTTTCTGATTAAGACAGACAAGTTCACTTATAACTTGTCTTTCTCTTAAATATTTACCCACCAATAAAAGCAAAAACAAATAACAAATATTTTACTTCAACAAATATATAAATCGCTTTTCCACCAAGGATGGACCCAAACTTGGATGCTGCTTTTGTTCCAGGAAATGCCATGTTCTCACTTCATTAGTGAACTGAACAAACGACAGGACAACATGATGCAGTTTCTTAGAGCAGTGTGCTGTTCAAAACCCTGCTTGTTCCACAAAGATGGTGCTGCACGAAAGTAAAGTAATAAGTAATGCATTTAAGATGGCTTCAGAAATCCCAGTGTGTCAGGCAGCATTCAGAGGGAGCATTCACTTGCTCTCTCTATCTAGAGCTAGAGCTGGTGCCATTGCATTCAGTGATTTTTTTTTTCTTTTCACTGGCATGATGTCTTCATCTGTAAAGACAGCATCAGTCTAGCTAAAGGCAACAAAAGTTTTATCAGAGCGAGAGCTGCACTTTGGAGCTCAGAAATGGGATCATGGCAGAAGATCTGTGACTCTCTGCATTAAGGTCTGGAGACATCAGAGAAAAAGAAATCTGTCCTAGAAGCACCATTTTTTCCAGAGATGAAGAAATAAAAACCAGACGGTCTATGTGTAAGAAAATGAGTCACAAAAGAGGACTTTATTTATTTATTGCAGTTCTAGGAGGGTTACTGGGGTTTGTTATATGGCTGTGTGGTACATTCACCGTTAGAGAACTTAAGTTGAAAGAACAGAGAAGGCCACTGGGACAGTTTGGCAGTATCCTTTGCGTGTCTTTAGACTTGGACTAGTGTCCAAAACACTAGATCAGCAAAAACATCAGAATATACACTCTTTTCCTCATTAATGATGCCTAATGATGAAAAACTAGGGATTCTACACTTGCCATTTTATCCTTTTATAAAGAGTTAGATTTTTAGAGAAAAACAAATTAAATTTTCATCTGATCAAAGTGAAACATAAATTTGAGTTATAGGGTAATCGATCAGTAAACAGACAGGACTGCATTAGATGGGAAAACTGAACCACAGTGTGCTCCACTGTTTTCTAAATGTATGCTATAGTGCAAACGTCATGCAGCAATACATTTTATTAATAATATTACGGAGATATAAATGATATAAATGTGACAATGAAAAGATGAATCATATCAGAATTTTTTCCCTTTTTCTTTTGTGAATTCTGTGATTAAGTTTAAAAACTGGAATCTGCTTTTCAAAGCTTTGGTCTTAACTGATTACAGGCTGTTTCCTAGCTGTGATTTTTGGTCATTAGTTTGTTTCTTTTTTTGAAATTGTATTCGCAATGTGTTTTATGCTTTACTATTTTCATTATAGCAAGTAACATTAAGTAAAATTCAAATTATTTGTACGCTGATTCTAAATTTAATAAAGATAAATCTTATACATTTTGGAAAATTGTTTTTTTCATTAGATTAACGGAATTAAGACTGGACTTCGGTCTTCAGTACTGTTTGGAGGGCTGGTGAAAATTAAATTAAATTAAAATTCCACCTGGTATCATCTCTGTGTTTCTGTAACATAAATAACGAGCCTACATTTTCCTCACGACACCAGCAAACAGGTCGACGGAACCTCGGTGTACCTGCATTCATCTTGCTCACCTGTTTAACCCCTGCTGCTGATTCAGGAAACATGCCCACGTTACCTGGTGATATTAATGTGGGCTACTGCTGCTCAATATAATGTTACGCCATTGCAATATTGTGCACAAAATATGCAAATGTAGTTTGTTTCCTGAGCACAGAGCTGTTGGAGCTTGTGTTTCCCTTCAGAGAGACCAATCTGGGTTAAAAAGGATAAACAGGCATTAAAAGAATCAGAATCAGAATCAGAATACTTTATTGATCCCTGGGGGAAATTATTTTTTGTTACAGTGCTCCATTTTAAACCAACATTAAGACAAGACAGACAATACGCTAACTAGTACAATATATACATATATATACATACATACATACATAAGTCACTTATAAATAAATATTTGGAAAAGAAACATGTGTAGTTGTAGCAGCAAACAGTGTGTTAAGTGGATGCGTTGTACAAAGGAGCGATGGACACTGAGAAAACTAAAAAAGCACTTTATAAACGAACCCACTTTATCAGCAGGTGATATCTGGTCACTGACAAACAGCTTTCAAAGCCTCTGCTGAGTTTTAGTTCTCAGTGGATGGTTAAACCCTGGGTGTAATTAACTAATGTAACTGTAAAAGGCTTGTTAGAAACCATGAAACACATACCAACTTCTTGATGTTAGAGAACTAAAAATGCTCAAGAATAAGACTATAAAGGCAAGGAGGTGTCCTTTATAAAACCTGTTAATAGCACCTCTAGATTTATGTCATAGTTTATAATACAACACTTGTATTTCAGTAATAGTCTATTTATTTGAATATAGTGGTGTAAAGTTCTTACCGCTTTTTCCATGGAAACTCCACACGAGTCCAGATTTCCGAGGACACAGCTCACATGGGAGTTATCTATGGTACTCCAACACGTTCTCACTCCCAACTCGTCAAATGTGCGACGCATGGTCAGGGTCCCTCTGCTTCACTTCACTTCACTACTCCCCTCGTGTCAAGAATTAACGTGCAGGGCACTCCTATTGAATACTGTTTTGCTCACCTAAACGTTGTTTATTGACGACAACAGATTGCCACGGAAGAGCCTGTTGTCGTTATATTTATATAGGCTATTTTCAAAATCACAGATTAAATTATATAATGTAAACAACTACCTGAGAGAAAATTATAGCAGATAAAATGAATTACAGATTATTACTTTTGTATATTGCATTGATGTTGTGAGTGATGTATGCTGGGTAATGTTACTGCTAGCACTTAGGTGACTTTATTGGACCAGTTTTATAAACTGTTCCTTTTCATAGTTGGAAATCCTTGTACATTTTTAACCTGTGGTTCTTTCTGTTACAGCTTTAACATATCTTCTCCAACTTCTCTCAATACATGCAGTCATTTTACTGTCTGCTTTGGATAATCACGCTCTTACGTATTAAAAAAATAAAAATAAAAAAATCAATAAAACAGAACAACTGTAATATTAGGCAAAACATTTTCGGTGCTTTTAAAGAATACACAGCGACTCCCTTTTTTTGATAAAGTGTTTTTTCATATTAGATCAGCGGCAGTGACGTCATCATACTCGATCATATCACAGGTAACTAAGAATGTGAATCTGTAGATTTTTTTCTTTTCTTTTTGTAATTTAAAACAAAAACTACAGAAAGAGTGAGCTCACAAGGTTGCTTTTAGCAGTTCTATGGGTGAAGATTACTAATTTCGTGCAACAGCAAATGACTTAACATTTAAGTGCATATATCTTGCCACACCACATGTGCGGTAAGCTAGCTAAATTAGTTTCTGTTAGCCAATTCAAGAGAACGTGTTGTTATGAGATAACAACAGAAGTGGGCGTGGTTTCTCTGTAGCGTTTATTAGGAGTGAAAGCAAAACCAACCAAACTTATCTGTATGTGACGACATCAACCTGCATCTGAACACAGCCAAGACCAAGGAGATGGTAATCGACTTCAGAAGAACAAAGCGATCTGAGCACTCTACCCTCTACATTGATGGAGAGGAGGTAGAAAGGGTAGAAAGCTTTAAATTCACATCTCGGCCGACCTTACCCGGTCCACAAACATTTCCCACCAGGTAGGGAAAGCACAACAAAGGCTGTACTTCCTCAGGAAACTACGCCAGGCCCAATTACCCCAGAGACTGCTAGTAAACTTCTACTGCTCCACCATTGAGAGCCTTCTGCTGCACACTATGGTTCAACTGCTGCACTGTGGAGGACAAGAGGAAACTGCAGCGGGTGGTGAGAGCAGCAGAGCAGGCAATTAGCACTTCACTAACCCCCCTCAGAGACATTTATACTGGCAGACTTCAGCAGATATCGAGTATCATCATCAAAGACCCCTCGCACCCTGGACACTCCCCCCCCCCCACCCTTCCCTTTGGTAAACGCTACAGGTCCATCAGGTCGAATACAAACTCAACAGAAGTTTTTACCCACAGGCTGTTAAACATGGCCTACCTCCTGATTGGAGGTTAACTGCACTGCCAATACTCATGGACATTACATCTTATTTATAATCCGTATTTCTATTTATACTTTAATGCAACCAACATTCCTACCTCTTTAAACTGTATTTATTATAACTTTATTTAGTATAGTGGCAACAGCACCCCCCCAACACACACACACTCAATGTGCAATACCACTGATCACACTGCACCTCTCAATGCACCTGCTCCTCAGATGGCATGTAAATGTATGTGTATATATATGTAAGCCTGAATGTGGAAATATGTGTGTGTATGTATGTATGCATACATATATGTATATATGCATATATGTATGTATGTGCGTGTATGTTTGTATGGGTGTATCCATATGTTTGCAGGTGTAACTTGTACATATCTTTCTTGTGTAAATATAAATTTGTCTGTGTTATTGTGTAGATACTTACGCTATTGTGTAGTTCACACACATGGAGAAATGCCAAACTGCGTTTCACTGTTCTTGTAACAGTGACAATAAAAAGCTATTCTATTCTCTTACGTATTAAAAAAAAAAACTAATAATAAAATCAATAAAAAGAACAACTGTAATATTAGGTAAAACATTTTCGGTGCTGTTCAAGATTACACGGTGACACCCTTTTTTTTTTTTTTTTAGTGTTTTTTCATATTAGATCAGCGGCAGTGTCTGCAGAATTTTTTCTTTTATTTTTGTAATTTAAAACACAAAAAATACAGAAAGAGTGAGCTCACAAAGTTGATTTTAGCAGTTTTATGGGTGAAGATTAGCAATTTCGTGGAACAGCGAATCACTTAACATTTAAGTGCATATATCTTGCCACACCACATGTGCGGTAAGCTAGCTAAATTAGTTTTTTGTTAGCCAATTCAAGAGAACGTGTTGTTATGAGATAACAACAGAAGTGGGCGTGGTTTCTTTGTAGCGTTTATTAGGAGTGAAAGCAAAACCAACCAAACTTACCTGAATGAAGGTTTTAAAACAAGCTCCTCAACCATACCAACTGATATCTCTGCTTAACTTAAAACAATTTTAAATCTTTTTTTCTGTCAAACAACATAAACCAGAGGAAAACAGTGCTCGTGAAGACGTGAAGGCAAAGGATGTCGGGGAAAAGGTAAAGTGAAAACTATCTGCGCTACAGCTGGCCATATTATATACTGCAAAAACACAAGTATGATCTGCACAAGTAATTATATTTAATGAAAAGCCAGAAAATATGTTTGTCTTATTCAGTTTTTGTATGCAAATAATAAGAATGAAGAATGAAGTTAAATATTTTCAGCATAATCATAGAATGAGGAAAAATAATTTTTTTCTGTTTTGTTTTGACTCCGTATCAGCCGAGATAAATCAACATACAGACAGTATTGTTTTGTCTTATAGAAAGGAGCAACAGACGGCCTTATGCCGCTACATCACAGACACCCTGACCTACATCCACACAGTGACAGGATTCTGTGAGGGGTTCTCTAAATGGCTGCTGTGGACAGAGACTGAGTTAGACACCTTGATGGATATCAAAGATGGCATTGACGCACTAGACCTGAAAATCACACATGTTTACAATTCAGAGGAAAAATGCACGGCCTTTCTGAAATTCATAAAGAACAAAGTAAGTGCAGATAGCAGGCGTGAAAAGCTGGAGAAGGAGCTGACTGAAGTGTTGGAGTACGTTTTGAGAGGCCAGGAGAAACTCGAGCCTTTCTTGGATGCAGTGGAGAAGCTGGCAGTCACCTCACTGCAAGTATTTAGAGAAAACCAGGAGTTACACCTGCCTGAAGGGATCAGACTTGAACATATTCAGTCTGTCATCAGTGCTGCACAACAAATCTGCCCTCTGCTGCTGGAGTTTAAAAGAGATTCAAAAGTCTTCTTCCTCCCCAAACTTGAGAATGTGGATGTGCTGGCATATCAGCTGGACAGATACATAGTGACCACCCAGATAATCCATGAGAAGCTGGAGGAAAGGTAACATCTAATAAAGAGCACATTTTGTTTTGAAGCAAGAACACATAAGAAGTGTAACTGTTTCTTCCACAGTGCCATAAATGATATCTAGCTGAAGAGCACAAAGGCCGTGGTAGACTTGAATGTGGATTTGTCTGAGGCTGGCATACAAAGTATGCTTCATCATATTTATCTGCTTGAAGAAATCAGGTAAGTCTATCAGTACACAGCATCACTCACAAATCTTTATCTGTCAGAATAATATCTGAAATTCCATATCTCTAAAGTGAGGCGTTTATGATGCTATTTATGGTCATGTGAGAGATTTAAAGAAACCATTGTGAATCAGTGGGTCAGCAAAATAAATAGATTGTTTTTAAGTTTAATAAGGATTTTTGTCAAAACATTACCAGGTTAATTTTGTACCTCAAAAAATTGAAAAAAGAAAAGATTGTAGAACATTAACAAATGCACCATAAATGAACAGCTGGATGTTTTCACTAATACTAGTGGTCCAACTAGAACTTAGCTCACAATAAAAGAATCTATCAAATTATTGCAATTAAAGAAGAAAATGCAGTTCTCTTTGTTTGTTTGTTTTTAAACTTTGGAATTATTTTTCAACAAAGACTACAAATGGATGGTTGTTGGCAAACACCTACTGGAAAGGTTGTTACCATCAGATGTCAACTGCACACTCTCAGTGAAGGGGTGATTCTTCAGCCCCTTTAGTTGCTCCAACCTCTTTTGGTGCACTTGCTTGGGATGTGAGCCAGTAGTGCCTTCTTTTCACATCGCATTGTTTCCATCCTTTACTAAAATAAGGTTTTTAGTCTAACTTTAATTTTGGCATTTTCAGGATGGACCCAAACTTCCGAATGGTGTTCATGTTCAAGGAAAAGGCTGGTGAGGATTTCATCAGTAAGTTTGAAGAACACCAGCCCAGGATGTTGAAGTTCCTAGATGAGCTGGAGCAGTGTGCTGTTCAGCTAGACAAGATGAGTAAGGGTTCAAAGATCTCCAGTGTGGCAGGCAGTTCAGCAGGGGCGATTGGTGGTGTGCTGTCCATTGTTGGCTTGGCGTTAATTCCTGTAACAGCAGGAGCATCACTAGCATTGACAATGACTGGTGTTGGGCTGGGAATCACCAGTGGTCTTAACAGTGCTGTGACCACTGGAGCAGAGATGAAAGTTAATCATAAGCATCAAACAAAAGCTGGTGAAGTTTTCAAGAACTTCATGGAAGATGTACAGAGTCTTCAAGATTGTCTGCAAAAAGTGACCGATCAACGAGTGTGTGGAATAGAAACAAGTAAGGTAGAGATGGCTGTGGGAGTAAGCAGGATTGCATCTAAAGTTTGGACTGTTGGAAAGGGCACTTTTGATTTAGTTACTGATGCTACCTCTGCTGCCAAAGTGTTTCCGAGTGCTGGTAAAGTTTTGGCTCAGGAAGGAAAAGCATTACGTAATGCAAGCAGGCTGGCCTCAGATATCCCAGATATTGGTGAGGCAGCTCTCAAAGGATCTCTTGCTCTCTCTCAAAGACATCAAGGGGTGGGATCATCGCTCTCAATGATCTCTTCCTTGGCATGGATATTTTCTTCATCTACAGAGACGGCACCAGTCTGGCAAAAGGCTGTGAGGCAAAAGTTTCCCAGGTCATCCGAGCCAGAGCTGCACTTTGGAGCTCAGAGATCGACTCATGGCAGAAGATTTGTGACTCTCTGAAGAAAGGTCTTCGAAAATCAGAGAAAAACAAAGGCATCCTGGAAAGTCCATTTTATCCTGAGACAACAAGCTAAATCTCCATAGAAACAGAAGGTATAATCTCTGAGTACAGAGATTACTGCATTGTATGTACTAATGAAATTCCTTATTGTTTACTACAATTAATGCACAAAGGAAGTGAGATCAAATTTCATAATTCATTATGCTTTACCATATAAACAGTTACTGTTTCAATTTTTATATATATATATATATATATATATATATATATATATATATATATATATATATATATATAAGATAAGATAAGATAACCTTTATTAGTCCCACACGTGGGAAATTTGTTTTGTCACAGCAGGAAGTGGACAGTGCAAAAGTTATGAGGCAAAAATTAGAATACAATAAGAATAAATACAGTACACAACTGTACAGAATAGAATAAAATACTATATACAGTAGAATAAAATAAAATAAATATACAATAAGATAAAAATAGAATACAAATACAAATACTATATACAACTGAGTAAAAATACAACGATGACAGAAAGGATTATTGCACTTAGTATTATTGCATATGTATGGATGTGTGTGCTTGATCAGTTAAAGTCTTTATTATGGAGTCTGACAGCAGTGGGGAGGAAAGACCTGCGAAATCTCTCCGTCCCACACCGTGGGTGCCGCAGTCTCCCACTGAAGGAGCTGCTCAGTGCTGTCACAGTCTGCTGCATGGGGTGGGAGATGTTGTCCAACAGGGATGACAGCTTAGCCGCCGTTCTCCTGTCACTCACCACCTCCACTGGGTCCAGAGGGCATCCTAGAACAGAGCTGGCCCTTCGGATCACCCTGTTCAGTCTCTTCCTGTCCCCAGCAGAGATGCTGCCGCCCCAGCAGACCACACCATAAAAGATAGCAGAAGCCACAACAGAGTCATAGAAGGTCTTCAGGAGTGGGCCCTCCACTCCAAACAACCTGAGTCTCCGCAGCAGGTACAGCCTGCTCTGCCCTTTCCTGTAGAGGGCGTCTGAGTTATGAGTCCAGTCCAGTCTATTGTTCAGATGAACACCAAGGTACCTGTAGCTGTCCACAGCCTCAATGTCCATACCTTGGATGTTCAGTGGTTGCAGTGGAGAATGCTTGTGCCTGCGGAAGTCTACCACCAGTTCCTTGGTTTTACTGGCGTTGATCTGGATATATATATATATATATATATATATATATGTATATATATAGCACCATAGCACAAGTCACCATCAAGTGCGGGATCTACCAAGGAGATGCTCTGTCCCCACTGCTGTTCTGCATAGGCCTGAACCCCCTCAGTGAGATCATTAACAAGACTGGCTACGGATACCGACTACAGAACGGAGCAGTTGTCAGCCACCTCCTGTACATGGATGACATCAAGCTGTATGCCAAGAGTGAACGAGACATCGATTCACTGATCCACACTACCAGGCTATACAGCAATGACATTGGAATGTCGTTCGGACTGGAGAAGTGTAGTCGGATGGTAACAAAGAGAGGGAAGGTAGTCAGAACTGAGGGGATTGAACTACCAGAAGGCAACATTGCAGACATAGAGGACAGTTACAAGTACTTGGGGATCCCACAGGCGAATGGGAACCATGAAGAGGCCGCTAGAAAAGCTGCAACCACCAAGTACCTGCAGAGGGTCAGGCAAGTCCTGAGGAGTCAGCTGAATGGTAAGAACAAGATCTGGGCCATCAACACGTACGCCCTGCCCGTGATCAGGTACCCTGCTGGGGTAATAGGCTGGCCAAAGGAGGAGATAGAAGCCACTGACATAAAGACAAGAAAGCTCCTTACCATGCATGGAGGGTTTCACCCCAAATCCAGCACCCTGAGGCTGTACGCTAAGCGGAAGGAAGGGGGCCGGGGACTGGTGAGTGTCAGCACCACAGTCCAGGATGAGACAACGAACATCCAAGAATACATTAGGAAGATGGCCCCAACTGACCGAGTGCTCAGTGAATACCTCAGGCAGCAGAAACCCAAGAAAGAGGAGGGAGACGAGGAACCATCATGGAAGGACAGGCCCCTGCACGGTATGTACCACCGGCAGATAGAGGAGGTGGCTGATATCCAGAAATCCTACCAGTGGCTGGACAAAGCTGGACTGAAAGACAGCACAGAGGCACTAATCATGGCAGCACAAGAACAAGCTCTGAGCACAAGATCCATAGAGGCTGGGGTCTATCACACAAGGCAAGACCCCAGGTGCAGGCTGTGTAAAGATGCCCCAGAGACAATCCAGCACATAACAGCAGGGTGCAAGATGCTAGCAGGCAAGGCATACATGGAACGCCATAACCAAGTGGCCGGCATAGTGTACAGGAACATCTGTGCCGAGTATAACCTGGAAGTCCCGAGGTCAAAATGGGAGATGCCCCCAAGGGTGGTGGAGAATGACCGAGCTAAGATCCTGTGGGACTTCCAGATACAGACGGACAAAATGGTGGTGGCTAACCAACCGGACATAGTGGTGGTAGACAAACAGAAGAAGACGGCCGTAGTGATCGATGTAGCGGTTCCGAATGACAGCAATATCAGGAAGAAGGAACACGAGAAGCTGGAGAAATACCAAGGGCTCAGAGAAGAGCTCGAGAGGATGTGGAGGGTGAAGGTAACGGTGGTCCCCGTGGTAATCGGAGCACTAGGTGCGGTGACTCCCAAGCTAGGCGAGTGGCTCCAGCAGATCCCGGGAACAACATCGGAGATCTCTGTCCAGAAGAGCGCAGTCCTGGGAACAGCTAAGATACTGCGCAGGACCCTCAAGCTCCCAGGCCTCTGGTAGAGGACCCGAGCTTGAGGGATAAACCGCCCGCAGGGGCGTGCTGGGTGTATATATATATATATATATATATATATATATATATATATATATATATATATATATATATGAGGTTTTCTCTCCATTACTTACCTTACATTATACTTACTACACTTTAACGAAAATATCTGTTCTTTCTAATCCTTACTGTTTCAAAAAAGAAAAGAAAAGAAAAAGACTTGTTATTTGGTGTTTTTGGTGAAGATGTAGTAGATTTAGTTTAGATGCAGCTGTGAAGGAAAAAATGTAAAAAAAAAAAAAAAAGAAAGAAAGAAAAAGCTTTTGATTGTACTAATATTATTTTATTATTACATTAATATACCCTTTACTTTTTCACTTTTACTCAAAGTACAGATGCATTTTTTGGAGTAGTAAAGTATTTTAGCACAAACATCTGTACTTCTGTTTAAGTAAAGAATATCTGTACTTTTGCCACACCTGCCTGTGGATAGTCGCCCCTTCTCTCTCTAACTTTGAAGCTATCAGTCTCCCTCATTTATTCTGTGATTAATGTTAATTTTAGCATATAAATTTGTTTTATATAAAGAGGTGTGTTGTGTTCTTAATTTGTTGTAGTTTATTCTTGTACAAGTGCATAGTAAAAAGACAACATATAGATAAAACACATGTTAATATGGATATAAACATGGATAATCTTTATCAATTGAATTACATTTTTCTCAAATTAAGACACATTTTGTTTGTAACAAAAAAAGTGGACAATAAAGTTATTTTGACAACTGAATCTGAATCTCTTGTCTGTGTTTTTAATCTTCAGTGACTTATCTGAGAAAATAAGGAAACGGTAGATATATTAATCCTTTACTTCATCACCCTGCATCTAGAGAGCACACTGGTGAGTTTCCTGCTCCTGCTTCTCATTCGTTACAGACACCTTAAGCATTTTAGATCAGGAACCTTATTTGTTGTGTAACTGTCTCAAACCTCGAGCTGTTAGCACCGCTATGATCACAGCTGGTTTAACAACATTGTTGCTGCTGTTGGCTGGTACCATCTTATCCACAGAACAATATGGGATAATGTCACTGAGTCACCATTCGGATATTTACAGATTCAAATACATGCTTATGTATTAGTGATGGGATTTCCGGCTCTTTTTAGAGAACGGCTCTTTCAATTCAATTCAATTCAATTCAATTTTATTTATATAGCGCCAAATCACAACAAAAGTCGCCTCAAGGCGCTTCATAGATACAGAGAAAAACCCAACAATCATATGACCCCCTATGAGCAGCACTTTGGCGACAGTGGGAAGGAAAAACTCCCTTTTAACAGGAAGAAACCTCCGGCAGAACCAGGCTCAGGGAGGGGCGGCCATCTGCTGCGACCGGTTGGGGTGAGAGAAGGAAGACAGGCTAAAGACATGCTGTGGAAGAGAGACAGAGGTTAATAACAGATATGATTCAATGCAGAGAGGTCTATTAATACATAGTGAGTGAGAAAGGTGACTGGAAAGGAAAAACTCAATGCATCATGGGAATCCCCCGGCAGCCTATGTCTATTGCAGCATAACTAAGGGAGGATTCAGGGTCACCTGGTCCAGCCCTAACTATATGCTTTAGCAAAAAGGAAAGTTTTAAGCCTAATCTTAAAAGTAGAGATAGTGTCTGTCTCCCGAATCCAAACTGGAAGCTGGTTCCACAGAAGAGGGGCCTGAAAACTGAAGGCTCTCCCTCCCATTCTACTCTACTTTCGGCTCCGAACCGGCTCTTCAGGTTGTTTTGTTGCTTTAATTAATTAATTATTAACAATAATATAAAATTATGCACAAAAGGAATTACTAATGTAAAAAAAGGGGTTTTATTTATATATGTTTATATATAAATATATGCGGTGGCCCCTAGAGACAAAACACGTACAAACTCCAAAACACATTTCTAGCATGAACTGAACTTCCAAAACAGAGCTACCTAGATCACTTAAATTACACAATTGAAAGCATGACAGCATATGTGTATTGTTTGT
This sequence comes from Rhamphochromis sp. 'chilingali', assembly GCF_963969265.1. Lineage (NCBI taxonomy): Eukaryota > Metazoa > Chordata > Actinopteri > Cichliformes > Cichlidae > Rhamphochromis > Rhamphochromis sp. 'chilingali'. The sequence continues at coordinate 4,537,404 of NC_137942.1, read as the reverse complement.
GTATTTATACACAAGCACTCATATATATTCAAATAATTTAAAAAAAAAGTTGATTTACCTGTTACTACCACACACCAAATCCGGTCGTTGGTACTTGCTGGCTTGTGTAGCCACTAGGTAACAAAAGCTCAATACTGCGCCTAGCATCCTGGAGCACTTGTGTTGTGTTTTGTACGTGTTTTGAGTTTTTATGTGCTTCTGAGTTTTTACGTGTTTTGGAGTTTTTACGTGCTTTGTCTCTAGGGGCCACCGTAAATATACTTTTATTTATTCACTCCACAGAAAATGTAATAAATCATATAATACAAAAACCAACTATTCACATTTCAACTTTTAACTATTTAAATTTTCAGCTTTTTCCCTTTAAATAAATTTAAAGTGAAACAACACAAAACACTGCAAACCACAGTGAAGCGGAAAAAAGTGCGAGAGGGTGCGAGAAAGAAAAAAAACACCCCACGGCTCGCGATAAGGAGTCGGCTCGCGTCGTTCACGTCAAAGATCCGGTTCTAAGAGCCATTTTGCTGTGATATAATGAGTGGTCACGGTCACATAGCTTTCTGTTGACCTGGAGGTCCACCCATTTGTAGTTGGGCCCCAGTAGCTTTTGTAGTAGCTTTTGTAATAGCTTTAGCCCGGTCGGATTGGGCAGCGAAGGGCTGCTTAAATGCCGCAAACTCCTCTGCTCCTCCACTTGGACCGCCAGCGCTGGCCATAACTATCGCTTGACAGACTGACTATGCGCACCATACACATGCTTTTTTTCCTTCTTTTTCGAATCTTCGGATCACGTGTGTGCCGATCCGTGGAGTGGGATCGGTTCGGGTTACGGATAAACCGTGATCCGTTGCACCACTATTTATATGATTCAGTGAAATAATTTACTCCAAATCCTCCTTGGCCATGCCTCTGCTTAAAATTGATCTGAAATGGTAAAACACTTACTCCCATTCTCTAAACCAAATTCTCAGTGTCCTGAGCTTTTTAATAAATCACTCTTTTTGCAAAACATTGAACAGCTTTTGCTAAATTTGACACAATTTAGTAACTCAGTAACTCAGTGTAAATCATTAAAACCACTGTGACTCATTTAAGGCACATGTGCACAGTGACAGCCAGGTTGAGTCAAAGGTTGAAACCAACAAAGCATAGAAACAATCTGAAAATACAGTGGCTTGCAAAAGCATTCGGCCCCCTTGAACTTTTCCACATTTTGTCACATTACAGCCACAAACATGAATCAGTTTTATTGGAAGTCCACGTGAAAGACCAACACAAAGTGGTGTACACGTGAGAAGTGGAAGGAAAATCATACATGATTCAAAACATTTTTTACAAATAAATAACTGAAGAGTGGTGTGTGCGTAATTATTCAGCCCCCTGAGTCAATACTTTGTAGAACCACCTTTTGCTGCAATTAGAGCTGCCAGTCTTTTAGGGCAGCGGTCCCCAACCTTTTTTGCGCCACGGACCGGTTTATGCCCGACAATATTTTCATGGACTGGCCTTTAAGGTGTCGCGGATAAATACAACAAAATAAAACTAGTACCGGTACCGAAAAAAAGAAGATTTATTCATAACACACTTGAAAAGACCCAGGAAAACAGAGTTAACGATAAAAACGATAACAAAATAACGCTGAAAACCGATAAAAACCCTGAAAACCATACATTTCACACCTGAGCCTCAACTCTCGCGGCCCGGTACCGGTCCGAGGCCTGGGGGTTGGGGACCGCTGCTTTAGACAGTGCACCTGAAGATCAGGAAGGCCAAGGGACTCAGCGTCTCTGTTGTGTAAACACGCCAGGGATTGGGGTAATGTGGGTGACTGTGTAGTGTAGTTGGTGTAATAGTTTTCTATTCCAAACAAACTCACTGCCTTGCTGTGGTCCTGCAGTGTATCCAGTAATGGTGACATGGGATAGGACAACGGCGGTAGGTCATCTGGGTTTCCACTCCACTTCCTTATTTCATACGGGTCCACATTACCGATGCACACAATTTTTTCAAAGTACCGTCTCTTGGCGTCTGGGCGCCACAATGCACTGCGGCGTGACGTCAACTCCAAAGCCCTATTCCTCTCCAACATCAACTGAACTATCGAAGGCTGAAGGTATCTCCCGTCTAACCTATGCTGCCCAGTCACAACCTGTAAGTCAATTAACAAATTATTATACAATTTTTTATGGAAAAATAAAACTCACTACTTGCGTAAATCAGTAGCTTTAAATTCATATGATAAAGGAGGTATAAATGTTATTGATTTCGGTGCTCTTAACAACACCTTTAAAATAAACTGGATTAAAAAGTATTTAAAAAAATCCCACTTCTATCTGGAACTTTATCTCACATCATGTGTTCTCTAATTTAGGCGGCCTTAACTTCCTACTGCTCTGCAATTATAGTATTCCAAAAATACCACTGAAACTTTCTCACTTTCATCAACAAATTCTTTTGGCATGGGTGCTGATTTACAAACACAATTTCTCTCCACAAAACTGTTTTATTTGGAATAACTGCAATATTATTAATAAAAATAAAACTCTTTTTTAAATAACTGGTTTAATAATGGAATAATCTTGGTTAGTCAGTTATTTAGAGAAGATGGACTCTTTTATAATTACTCTGAGTTCCTCAGGAGATACAATGTACCGATAACGCCTAAAGAATTCTCAATAGTGTTCGATGCCATTCCATCTGGTCTGTCCATGTTACACAGATGCTCCCACAGTGCTCCACTACAGGTTACTCCCCCGGATGTGTTACATTCTTCTCTTGGCAATGTTTGCTTTTCCTCTCATAAGTCTATAAATACCAAAATAAGATCTCTCTTTCAGGATGCAATGGTCTCTGTTCCATCAACCATATTTTATTGGGCCAATTTTGTAACAGATATTGAATGGAAAAAAGTTTGGACTTTACCACAAAGGTTTTTCTTAACAAACAAAATTAAAGAGATTTCCTTTAAGTTGATTCATAGGTTTTACCCTACCAAACAATATTTGTCCAAAATTTATGGCTGAAATAAATGTAAATTGTACCTTCTGTCAAGAGCAACCTGAAACAGTTTCTCATCTGTTTCGGTCATGTAAATTTACATGTAAATTCTGGAAGGATTTCCACAACTTTATTACTGACTTTGTTCTCCCTAATCTTCAACTATACTATAAGGATGTTATCTTTGGCTATTATAATTTTAAAGACAAGGACAATGATGCTTTCTTCTTTATAAATTTGGTTTTATTTTTGGCAAAATTTCATATACACAAAAGCAAAGTCCTCGGCAGAAAGCCTGAACTTCTTGTATTAAAAATGGAACTTGCACAATATATAAGGACAATCTCCTCATCAAAAAACACTAAGGCTCTCAAGACTGTTAACATCTATAACCGACTGAAAGTGCTAACTTGATTTTGGCTCTTGCAAACTTTTGTTTATTTATGTTCCCCTTAATTTATTTTATTTTTTGTACTCACTTTTGTCTCACTGTCCTTTTCCCTCTCTCTGTTCCTCATTGTACTACCACAATGTCATCTTTTATGTGATTCCTGTTTTACTTGACTGTATGTCTAAAATGTGATAAATAAAGTTAAGAAAAAAGAAAGAAAAAAAAAATCAACTGAACACATCGCGCCACAAAACACAGCAACACACTTCCTCCACACTGGGTGTGAGTGAAGCCCTCTAGTGGGCTACTTAATAAACACTCATAATTGCAATTATCATAGTCACATTAGGAGCAATGTTAGACTGTTTTTTAGTGCTAAGTGTAATTTACATTAAATAGCAATTAATATGAATTACTGAAATAATTTACTCCAAATCCTCCTTAGCCACAGTTTATCTGAAATGTTAAAACACTTCCCATTCTCTGAACCACATTCTCAGTGTCCTAAGCTTTTTTAATAAATCACTCTTTTTGCAAAACATTGAACAGTTTTAATCATGTCTGTGAAGGTTCTCAGTCATCCATGTTAAACACAATTTACAATTTAGTAACTCAGTGTAAATCATTAAAACCACTGTGACTCATTAAAGGACATGTGCACAGTGACAGCCAGGTTGAGTCAAAGGTTGAAACCAACAAAGCATAGAAACAATCTGAAAATACAGTGGCTTGCAAAAGCATTCGGCCCCCTTGAACTTTTCCACATTTTGTCACATTACAGCCACAAACATGAATCAGTTTTATTGGAAGTCCACGTGAAAGACCAACACAAAGTGGTGTACACGTGAGAAGTGGAAGGAAAATCATACATGATTCAAAACATTTTTTACAAATAAATAACTGAAGAGTGGTGTGTGCGTAATTATTCAGCCCCCTGAGTCAATACTTTGTAGAACCACCTTTTGCTGCAATTAGAGCTGCCAGTCTTTTAGGGCAGCGGTCCCCAACCTTTTTTGCGCCACGGACCGGTTTATGCCCGACAATATTTTCATGGACTGGCCTTTAAGGTGTCGCGGATAAATACAACAAAATAAAACTAGTACCGGTACCGAAAAAAAGAAGATTTATTCATAACACACTTGAAAAGACCCAGGAAAACAGAGTTAACGATAAAAACGATAACAAAATAACGCTGAAAACCGATAAAAACCCTGAAAACCATACATTTCACACCTGAGCCTCAACTCTCGCGGCCCGGTACCGGTCCGAGGCCCGGGGGTTGGGGACCGCTGCTTTAGACAGTGCACCTGAAGATCAGGGTCTGAGTGGAGCCCTCTAGTGGGCCACCACACAATTAACCTGACAAATGTCACAGATTAAATATTAACTGTTTATTTCCTGGTTTGTTATCTACTACACATCTGTTTAACCGTCACCAGTTAATCTGTGACACCAGTTAATCTGGAACACCAGCACATGAGTTTGCACTCTTCCGTGAGAGTAATATTCCAGCGTGCAAAGTAAAGACAGCAGACAGTGTGAGGAGAGGTTCTGGTTCGGTTGTTTTGGAAAATCACTCAAGATAAGGTAAGGTTCGTTCATTTAAATTCGATTCTAAGCTTGATAAAAGTCTGATAAAACCAATGCCTGCAATTACTGTCATGAAAGGTCCCTGGAAGGCAGAATTTCCAAGGTTGCAGGCCAAAACCGCAAGAATTACATCTTATATTAAACCGGCTGCAGCCTCTGCACCTGTTACATGAGTTACATGTGCAAAATGCCTGATGATGTTTTGTTAATTCCTGCTGTTTGGGATGCTATAGTCCTCTTATTAGGGATGTTTTTGTTTTCTTCAATGTGGAGCAGTGGCTTTACTCTGAGCCCTTCCTGGATGGCTGAACTCCTCACCCTATGTCTAAGGGAAAAAGCTCATTTATGCTGTTTGAGTCAGTATTCTCATTCTTTTGGTCACTACCCAAAGCTTGTGGCTATAGGTGAGGGTAGGAATGTTGATCGGTTGGTAAATTTATCTTCACCACAGCTGACCAGTACAGTGTCTGTATCCCTGCAGCCCCAGCACCAATCCGTCTGTTGATCTCCCACTCATTTTCTCCACTCACTTGTGAACAAGACCTCGATATACCTAAACCACTGCAACATCTGCAATATATAGAAACAGAACCATGAGCTATGTGCAGTGGTGGTCCTAGCCTGTTTGGCGCCCTGGGCGAACACCCCCCCCCCCCCCCTCCTACACACACACACACACACACACACAAAACCTATTAAGGATTGTAACATAAAACTGGTGTATACACACACACACACACACACACACACACACACACACACACACACACACACATGAAGAGAGAGAGAGTATGCATAGTATGCAAACGGCTATCAAACAGCCATCATAATTCGTCATACAATGAGAACAGGACAAATCAACAATTGACAATGACTAATTAATATTAAAATCTGTAACATAATGTATTGTTTAGAGTTTAGTCTGTTACTGTTGCTATTTTTACCATTTCTTCTTGGAGCAACTGTAACCCACATAATAGATGCTGCCCTCTCCTCTCTGCGCCGCAAGCAGCAGGCGCACCTCGCAAACGAAGGGCGCCCTTACTCCCAGCAAATGGGCAATAGAAAACCGATCGGTGCTTATGCCATTCCCAATATGCGCTGGCATGACGTCGGGGCAGCATGAGTACGAGTATTTTATTTTATTTTTTGCTGATGCCTGTGATGCTGCCCCCCACCACGATGCCACCTCGGGCAACCGCCCGTGTCGCCCGTATCTAAAACCGCTACTGGCTATGTGTGTTGTGCATCTGCTAGGGCAGATCTCTACCGAAAAAAAAAAGCAGAGTGCATGCCATTAACAAAATACCGCAGCAATTTCTTTCACACTGAACGAGTCAGATATCAAACAGACCAAAAGAGGGCAATTTGGTCTTACAGGTTAGGAAACCTATTAGCTGAGAGCAGCACATATTTTCCCCATAAAACTATGAAAATAATCAGTGACAAAACGCAGCTGTGGCAGAGTCAAACAGCCACCGGAACAAGTCTGACTTATTGCCAGTTGTTACCTCCCCCCCTCACCACCATGGTGGGGGCAACACCAGACAACCTAAGCTAATGAACGAGAGGGACAACAGCGAGGTTAATAGTCAGACAGGATTTATTCATCATTTACCATGCCTTGACAATAAAATACTTGACAAAAGAAAAAATGCGGGGGCGGAGGACCAGGCGGTTGAGCCAAATCAAAGAAATTCACAAAATGAAAAGAGGCCAACACTCTCCCTAAAGTCTAAATAGAACAATAAACAAAACAAAAGGCCTGCCTAGCTGCTTGACAAAAAGGTCTGCCGCCCCATGCCAATAGACACGTGCCATTTTACTTTGAATTGGCCAATAGGTGGAGGCCTGACACCTGAAAGATAAGAGCTACAGAAAAACAACAGGGCTGCGTATCATGGCATGTAACACAGTGAAGCTCTTGCAATGGTTGCATAAGGATCGAATAAGGACCGAATGGCTCGTATGACAGCTCACATTCAAATTAAAATACATACACAGTACAACATGAAGTGAAATGTTTATTGCTGTGCAATTCCGGATCACTAAAAATACAAAAATAAAGTAAAATTCAAAATTAAGTATAAAATTAAAATGTAGAAAATGCAAAATTAAAAGGGTGTATGAATCAGTGGTGTGCAAATTTATATTAAACAGTCAAAAACAGTTATTGAGGTATATTATTGCTCTTCGTCTGGTTCCTCACCCACAGTGTTGGGAAGGTTACTTTTAAAATGTATTCCACTACAGATTACAGAATACATGCCCCAAAATGTATTTTGTAAGGTATTCTGTTGTTACTCAATGAGAGTAACATATTCTGAATACTTTGGATTACTTAATATATCGTTATGTTTTTTACAACTACACTGAACTATTGCTATGTGATTTTTTTTTTTTTACTTTTACTGAAGGCCACTCACCATATCAATACTAACTAGATTTTTTTCAAAATCTTAATATAAAACGAGTAACAGTATGGTGGACACATTAGGCAAGGCTGCACTTTTTGCAGTGATCTCGTATAGAAACTATTTCTGTATCAGTAATATGTTTTCTTTTTCTCTGTTGATAATCATGTGGAACTGCACATGATTATTTGCAGCTAGCAGGTTGCTTTCCATCAAGTCTATGCAGTCTATGAACTAACGCCAGCTAACGCCAGCTAACAATGTTAGCTTGGTGGCGAGTAGCATTCAGTAATTGTAATAAAAATCACACAGCAATAATACATCAAAGATACTGAGGTTTCGCCCATCCCTTTCTTTTTATGAAGTGGTGTTTTAGTTTCCAAGTAAGAAAACCATTCATGCCCGTTCACTGCTGGCCCTGTTATTCTGGCTCTGGGTCCATTGTGTAACTGACGCCACCAACATTAACAGGACGCTTACATTAGAGCTTCTTATTGCACCTTTTGTCTGGGTTTCCAGCAATCAAAATCAGAGTATTCCCTTACTCCCCAACACTGCTCACCCAGCATCAACAAACACCATGTGACTCACAGATTTTTCGTTCCTGTGTATATTTTTTTATCTGTCTTATGTAGAACCAGTATGGAGCAGATCAGAGACCGTGTTTTCAAGCATAAAAACTACAATTTTGTGGTCAGTCTTACAACTCCAGAGTACATAGACTCTCTTGAGAGTTTTGAAATAAAAGACAGTGATGTCTTCCTTGTCACTTATCCAAAATCAGGTTGGTGAAAAATTTCATACATTATTTATATTTGCTGTTTTGTGCTGGCCAGACTGATCCACTGATCACCTCTAATGTCTTTCCCCACATCAGGCACTGTATGTGCTCAGCAGATCATCATTTCCATCCACGAACTGGATGGGAATCAGACTAAATATTCAAACAACATGGAGAGGATGCCGTGGCTGGAGTACAAGATGGCTGAATACACTCTTCTTCCCTCTCCACGACTCTTCGCCTCGCATCTCCCTGAACACATCATGCCTCCAGGAGTGAAGGAGAAGAAGGCAAAAGTCAGTACCTTATAGAAGCTCAATTTTCTTCTGGTTTTTTTTTTTGCAAAAATAGAGCAAATTAAATTAGATTTGTACTTGCTAAGTTTAATTACATTTTTGTGATGTTACCTATTGGTCACTGAAGTCCAGTTTTTTGGGACTTGCACTTTGACACTTGGTAGCTTTTACAAACCAGCAAATCCTAGCAAATGAAAATAGAGTGGTTGATCTTTAATTATTTTCAAAACAAATGTTGTTTATTTGACAGTGTATAGGGTGCCCCAAGCAAGTGAGACTTAAAACAATGAGCCTCTAACACAATTTTGTAATGGGATCATAAATCAAGGAATCTGAGGGTCATTTTTATCATAGACTTCTGCACAAACACGTGGTTCCAGGTCCAAAAAGCTAGCACTAGCATTTGTTTTATTTTAAATAATTCTGTGTTTTTCCATCCGTCCATTTTCTTCTGCTTATCCGGGGTCCGGGTCGCGAGGGCAGCAGAACAAGCAGAGAAGCCCAGACCTCCCTCTCCCCAGCCATTTCCTCTAGCTTGTCCGGGGGAAAACCAAGGCCGAGAGATATAATCTCTCCAGCGTGTCCTGGGTCTACCCCGGGGCCTCCTCCCGGTGCGACATGCCCGCGAATCGCCACCTTATCGTGGTAAATGGTAAATGGCCTGCATTTGTATAGCGCTTTTACTAGTCCCCCCTAGGGGACCAAAGTGCTTTACACACTCAGTCATCCACCCATTCACACACACACTCTCACACACTGGTGGAGGCAAGCTAAAGTTGTACCCACAGCAGACTGACAGAAGCGAGGCTGCCATATCGCACCATCGGCCCTTCTGGCCAACACCAGTAGGCGGTAGGTCTTGCCCAAGGACACAACGACCGAGACTGTCCGGGCCGGGACTCGAACTGGCAACCTTCCGATTACAAGGCGAACCCCCAACTCTCAACTCTTGAGCCACGATCGCCCCATGGTGGTGGGCTTCCAGTGGTGGAGGGGTTTGTGTGTCCCAAGGATCCCAGGGCTATCCCTGGTAGGGTCTCCCATGGCAAATTGGTTCTGGGTGAGGGACCAGACAAAGAGCGATTCAGAAGTCCCCTATGAAAAAACCAGAGAGGGAGCAGTTCACCCTGCCCGGGATAGGGTTACCTGGGCCCTGCCCTGGAGCCAGGCCCTGGGGAGGGTGCCTGAGGGCGAGCGTCTGGTGGCCGGGCCTTAGTCCATGGGGCCCAGCCGGGCACAGCCCGAAAAAGGGACATGGGCCCATCTTCCTGCGGGCCCACCACCCGCAGGATTCACCGTAGGGGTCGGGTGCAGTGTGAGCCGGGCTGCGGACCAATCTCCGTCTACCAAGACTGGCAATTCTGTGTTTTTATTTCAGTATATTTTTTTTGTCCTTTTCCTTTCGTACAATGAGGTCATTGCAGAGTAAGGCTATGTTCACACTGCAGGCGAAAGCGCATCAAATCTGACTTTTTTGACCCTATGCGACCCATATCCGTTCATGGTATGACAGTGTGAACAGCAGAAGTCCGACATTTTCAAATCCGACCTAAGTTACTTTCGTATGTGGTACTGAATCCGATACATATCTGATGTTTTAGAAAGCGACTGCTGTTTGAATGGTCATGTCGCATTAAATCCGTCTTTTACGTCACTGACACAAGACAGATGCAAATTATCAGCGCCCAAGAAGACATTGTGAACGCTTCCTGGCCATCCAGTGAAACTTTTGGGAATACAACGTTGGAGAAACGTGAACATTTTATTTGTACTGTATAATCTGCAGATTCTGACAGAAATCTGCAACTATCCCTATCCTTTGAAGCATTGCTCCTCTCTAAAACAGCAATAAGGATCATTATTAGGCCATTTGTAAATAACAAAATAACTTTATAACTTAAAGCAAAATTGGGAAACGTAAAGTCCGAAACAAGTCTTTATATTAAGGACCATCTGTCAAACAATACTGTTTGGTCTGGGTCTAAACAGAGCGTGTTGTGTGTGATGTCTTCTTTTGCGCATGCAGGCCCCTTTGAGGGTTCACACTAGAGCGCATTTGCTGTCACATTTTATTTGTAGTGTGAACAAGCAGACACAAAAATCAGATTTGATCAAAAAATTGGAATTGTGCACTAAGACCTGCAGTGTGAACGTAGCCTAAGAGGTTCATCAAATCAAGTAGAAATAGGAGAAAAAGAGCTATAAAAATGTACAGGCTTTAAAACATATTTTAAAAGATATTATTTGAAATCAAATTTTGACCCTAAATTTTAAATTGTTTTTTTTTAAACTAATGACTTTTATAATTTTTACATTTAAGTAACTAACTGTTAATATTCTGAATTTTTTAAAAAATATATATCAGATCGTGTATTTGATGAGGAATCCAAAGGACAACATGGTGTCTTTTTATCACTTCAGCAAAGCCCTGGCAGCCCTGGAAACTCCTGAGAGCTTTGACCAGTTTTTTGAGTGGTACATAACAGGAAACGGTAAGTTTCCTCACTTTATAGTAATCAGTAATTGATTCATCATTATGTGTGGACCCTCTGTTAGAGGGCCTGCGCTTTAGTACCCAGTGATTTTGTGGTGCTGTGCTAGTATTTAGCACCGACTACAGTTTTGTGTGTGTGTGTGTGTGTGTGTGTGTCATGTGCGGATTGAGCACATTGACAAAATCTGTACTACATTCGGAGGCACACTACCACTGCATGATTAGCATGGGGGACTGATCATGCCTGCAGTCATGCTGTAGGTAACTACAGAGCTTACACTTGAGCTCCTCCTCTGACATGAGGGTTGTATGTGAACTCAATTAAATGACAATGCCAAATGACTGGATGCATTATGCCACTACACAGTTTTTGCGTCATCCTGGTTTGACCACGTCAGGGAGTGGTATTTAAACAGAGACCAGTACAACATCCTCTTCCTGACCTACGAGGAAATGATTTTGGTAAGATGTTTCTTCGCATTTTTTGTTGTTCCTAAGGAAACTCAAATAAAATATCTGGCAGAGTTTAAGGTTCTTTTTCTGTTGTGTTCCTGCTTTTCTTTCAGGACCTGAAAGGATCAGTGAAGAAGATCTGCAACTTCTTAGGGAAAAACCTGACTGAAGCTGCTATCAGTCAAGTTGTGGAAAAAGCTACATTTCAGAACATGAAGAATGACTCGAAAGCAAATTATCAGCATTTTCTGCCAGAGAAGTTCAGTGGAATATTCCTGCGCAAAGGTAGCATAACAGACCTGCAGCTGCTGTGCAGGTAAATGTGACTTCAGGGTATCAGGTTTTGTGCTTTTCTCTTCATTACAGGTCAGATTGGAGACTGGAAGAACACACTGACTGTTGCACAGAGTGAAAGAGTGGATCAAGTCCTTCGGGAGAAACTTGGTGATTTGCCTTTAAAGTTCATCTGGGAATAAGCAGAGAAACCCGTCTCCCAGGAGTTTTTAAAGCATTGATCATTAAGTGCATTAATCAGAAAACCATAAAAATGTGTTTTTC